>NC_142382.1:8412500-8507500 GCF_059441005.1 Hippichthys cyanospilos
CAATGCGAAATGACAACAAAGGATCGTCGCGAAAACAAAAACAAAATACAAACCTTCATACTGGTCTGAAGCATAACAGTGGAACAAAAATCACAATAAAATTTGTTGCAAAATAAAAAATAAAAAAGGTAAACAAAATGGAAGGAAGGGGCACCTTGAGTGAATCAGAATCAAGAGACCACTCGGGAGGTTCTAAGCACTCCCTGAGTTCACAGCCGCGCATTCCCAAGAGGTAAAAACTTGATGTCTTAGGTCATTTTATAGTGTTTCCAAACTTTTGATTGGTACTGTGCCTACACAAGATGGAAACAAGACCTGAAAATCACAAAAGTACTTCAAGAGAAAAATAAATCTCAATTACTTCTGGAACGCCTAGCTTTAAAAATTTGACACACAATATTAAAGAAGTATTTAAAACATAAGTTACTACAGAAATCATATAGCCTAAAAAGAGTTGGGTTAGAGATAAGAAGATTAGGAGTCAAAAAAAGGACCGATTTGGGTCAATTTCACAGCTACGCATTCCCAATAACTGGAGTTACTTGACCTGTTTGTTAATTGTATCGTTTTTTTCAAACTTTTGATTGGTACTGTGTCTACACAAAATGGAAACAAGGCCTGGGGTGGATCTGAAAAGTACTTCGAGGAACGTCTAGCATAGAAAAACAAACAATATTGAAGAAGTACTTAAAACAGAAAGTACTACTGGACTGATACTCTAAAAAGTGTTGGGTTAAACATAACCAATTAGAAATTAAAAAAAAAAAAAAAAAAAGTCCCGATCTGTGTCAATTTCACCCAACCTGTGTGTGTGTGTGTGCACGCGTGTGCGTGGGTGTGTGTGTGCGTGCGTGTGTGTTTTGAGGGGGGACAAAACAATGCCAAAAACTGATCAGTTTGTACAAAACAAACCACAAAAACTAGGTTATTTTGCATGAAAACCTAAGTTGGGTCAAACTCACCCATGTATTGGATTGGTCTTTTTTGACCCATTATTGATTTATTTTTGACCCAACTCTTAAGAATGTATGCCTCCTGGAGTCCTTTATGTTTTAAGTACTGTACTTCTTTAATATTGTGTTTTTTTTTCCACACCTGGTGTTCCAGAAGAACTTGAGAGATTTTGGGCCTTTTAGGGCAGTGGTAATTGCCGTTTTTTTTCAGTGATGTACCCCTGTGAAATATGTTTTCAGCCACAATGGAGGGGCCAAATATAAATGTAAATGACTGAAATGTAAGGGGGAATCATTTTTATCACTATGATATCCTCACTTTGAGGCCCCAATCTTCCATTCATTTTGCATCAGTCCGTCACAGAAATTACAAGTAGCGTCCTTATCATAATAGTCTCAATATAGCAGGACAGAAAAGGCACAGTGGCATCAAACTCATGACATATACCCAAAGCATGCTTTGCCGTCTCTTTCTTTCCACCCGCTTACATATCCCTGATCCATAAAAATCCTGACAGGTCAAATCCCTTATTCCCACTGCTGCTTAACTGAGCCATTGGAAGGTAAAACTTCATCTGACAACTTTGCTGGCTGCCAGCAGAAATTGACTGCTTTCATGTGAATGGAAGAGGTAAAAGAAACACACTAGACATTATATTTTGGCATTATTGCAAATATGGACGTGAATATTAGATATATAAATCATTATAATTTTTTTAGGGAGCTGAAATTTCACCCAGATGATGACAACATGTCAAAATTTGACATGGCACGACCACTTACATTCGATATCACACTACCAAGAGTGTGTCATCCCTTGGCTAAAACACTGCAAAAATGATGTGGAAGAAAATAATTCAATCTCTCAAAACACCGCACAAGGGTTAACTTCCCTCACTAACCTGTTAGCACAGCGATGTTTAAATGAAACAGAGCTAACCGAAGAGACGGTGAAAGAAAAACAAACATAAATATAGGTTATTAACAATTTCTCTTTTTCATCTATTGCCGCTAGTAGCAGTGCTGTCAGTGTCATTCAAGGATACATTATAGAGCTTGCTTGTCTCCATGCTCAACTCATTCGAGCTCAGACTAAATGTGCATTTCCTGAAGCTACAGAGATACACGAAAGCCAATGCAAGAGGCTCATGACTAATATGACATCTTATTACTGTGACAGAGAGAACAAATAACACAAGACCATCCCTCTTCATTTCTGTTAGAGTGCTTTCTCAGTGAAGGAGTTTAGCTAACTTAATGATGCTGCTACATGACATTATTGTGTTCATTATTCACACACATAAGACTACATGACAAGTCTGAGAGGAAAATCAGGCAGTGATATTGCAAAAACTAATATTAATAGTGCCGAAGACTCACATTTTTTTTTTCTAAAGGAGGACAGAATAGCTTGGGGCCAGTTGCCGAACAAGTTTACAATATAAGGGGGCGGGGGGGATATGCTTGTGTATCTTTCGGGGCTTTTTCCACTACGGAACAGCTGCTGATAACATCATTTTGCAAAAGCTGTCACTTCAGCTGCCAAAATGTCCTCTTGCTGGCGCCAAATTGAAAAGTCTATTTCGGTCAAGTTCAGAGAGCAATCAGAAGATTGGTGACTCCAAAATTAAATGACTAAAAGTACCAGCGTTATTTATATTTATGAACATCTTGTGGCTTTTTTCCAATTAAATGTTCGACCAAAGCAACAAGAGCCAAGGCCCAATGAGCAAACAATTTGCATGTTTTTACATTCTAAGCACACTAATGGCTGGTCATCCATTCTTAAAGTGACAATATGTAAGATTTAGAGCGTTTTGCATTAAAAATGAATGAATTAAATCATGATAAATTGAAAAAACCTGCAAATAAATGTGTTAACGACAAACAATGTGTTTTAAAAATAGGAATAATCATTCATTTTTGATGATGAAAATTTTCCTTAACTTTAAACTGCTTACCAGCATGCAAACTTTCCTTTCAAGAAACATATTTTAGACAAAATTTTTCCCAATATGTTGATCTATGGGACAAATTCAAATGAAACAACAGATGAGTCCGTGTGGTTTATTAAAAAGTGATCAGTAGAAAAGGCAACTGCGTCAGCTTTGTGTGCAGTCATTTAAGTCTATCACGCCAGCCTAAATGGAGCACTTGAGCACTGCTAGCCAGCGGCTAATTTGTCTAGATGGCGCTATAGCCAATGATATTGGTAAACACTGCCAGCAGGTACCGTATGTTAATGTCAGCATAATGAAGTTGTGTGTTAGTGCACTGAAATACCGAATCAAAGCTGAAATGTGATTTCCAAACAATATTGTGTTGCTTGTATTAGGACTGTCAGTGTTGGCGCACCAACAAGTTAAGTCTTGAATGAATAATGAAGTTATCTTTCCAATTAGCACACTCCTTCAATGTGTAAGCTGATTTGCTCAATAAATCATTATGTATGTATGAACATGTGCTTTTTTTCCCCACACTCGGGATTAAACACAAGACAGCAAAGGCAGGAAGGACATCTGGTTCCATTGAAAATCTATAACCCCTTCAGTGATGGTCCAAATGAGTGTAAAACACTCGTCTTTAGAACATCCTACTTGTTCTCCTCCATATGATCACCTTTAATTAGGCCTTCTGGTGTGCCGGTAACGCATCTAGATAAGGTAACAATTATCCTGTTGTCTTTTCACCCCGTTTGTTCTGAACACATCATACATTGACTTGTTTAATCTCCATATTCAACAGACACTTTTGCATATGTAAGCCGGAACAAGAGTAAATGTTTTCTCACCAGATACGATAAAAGGTTATGTGTCCAAGAGTTTGTTTTGATATCCGTGTACTTGACAAGTATTTATAACTACCAGTGCGTCTTCATTTTTTTGTAAAATGACAAAGAAGCAGTTCCGCCAGAGGTACGAAATTGTCATTGCAACTAATTTTTGGTTTGAATAATAACAATTCACAAGGCGCTCAAATACACTAATGCTGTGCTTCTCTAATATATTTCGCAAGGCCTCCCTTAGGAAAAAGAAAACATTTCATGCTACCCCCCCCCCCCCCACCCCCCCACACACACACACACACACACACACACACGTGCCACGCTGACCATAAATAAAATTATTATCCACAAAAAACTGTATGAATATAGCTATAACTGTATCCTTTTTCAACAATGATACAAGGAAAAAGCAATATAAACCAAACTTTCAACAACTGTAATAACTCAAATCCAGGGGTGTCAAACATACGGCTCATGGGCCGGTTCTGGCTCGCAAATGGGTTTAAAGCGGCCTGCGAGATGATTTTGTAAAGTATAAAAAGAGCTGAATTTTTTTCAATAAATGCAAAACCTGAAATGTTTCATGATTTAGTAATGTCAATGTTTTATGACTATTAGTGATGTGCTTTCACTATTTGACAAAAAACAAAAAATACATTTCAAGTTGTTGTTTTAAAGATATATGATTCTTTAATGGCGGTGTGTTGATGTTGCAATAATTTGGGATAAAGGCGTCGACAAGATGGATCAATCTAATCATAACGCAATTACCTACAAAGTAAAAAAAAAAAAAATACCCTTCAAAATAAAAGTATGATAAAGGTATTGCATTGATATTCATGTATTTTTTTGGTGTGTTTATTTTGGAGTTGGCCTACCTGGTGCGTTTGTGGCGTGTTACGTTACGTTGCTGCGGCTTCCTTGGGATGTTGTCCTTTCATATTTGAGGTTTTGAAGATATTCATTTTCTTACATGAATAAAGAAAATTGTCATTAAGGTTTTCTGTAGGCCGAAATGTGTTGTGATGAACCAGATCAAGAAACATTTTATCAGAATCAGCATCTTTGTTTACATTTGTTTCAAACTCTTTGAGGTAGAAACTGGGATAATCCAAATGGAAAAAAAAAATCTGACTCTCTGCATTCCTTGAATGCAACATTAGACTAGTAATCTGAAAAACCATCTTGATTTTGTTTTGGTTTTTTTTTTTGTTTTAATATGAGCCAAGTCAACCAAAAGTCACAACAGTGTTTGTTCAGTCACTTGATACCAAATGTTTAAAAAAAAAAAATGGAGCATTCATAAATCAAGGTATGACTTATTATTTACATTTCTTCTTTCCACTGTGGGCCAAATACTCCCTTCTACAATACAACACGAGATCTTAATGATTAGTTTTTGTATCAGAAAATAAGAGCTGTAACCACAAACGCTGTTTCGTAAGTCTTATTTTTTTTTTCCCCTCCTGTTTGGTTTCTACAGGGATTCCTGCAATCCCACTCCAAACATGATATATGAAACACTAAGTATGAGTCAATTGTTTGGGCCTTAAGAGACTTGAGTGCAAAGGCAAGCAAGGGAGGTTACATCCATGTGATCATTCAAACATAAGTTGGTTGAGCTCAAGTTAGGCAGCTTTTGATGAATTCGGGAAAGCACGATTCTCAAAACAGTGGATCTGCTTTAAGCGCTGACCTCTACACCCACAAATATTCATGCGCAGTCAATCAGACCTGCCTTAAACTAATTAAGTCCCATGACTCCATTTATGGACCCAACTGGCTGCAGCTTGACTTCAGTTAGCTGCTATGCAGTCGGAGTCAATCCTGCTTGTGGTCTCTCGTCTACGACAATCAGCGATGATAAGAAATGGCAGCGCAAGATAAACTAACGCAGTCAACATTTAATTCAAGGTGACTCGGGACAAATACGCCGAGCTTACATGCTGATGTTATTAGAAAGAAAAGCGCAGAGGCATGATGATGTGCCCTGGTTACATTAGCGTGATGGCTTTTTGCATGTTCGTCAACATGGCTCGAATGTATACCACAGGATTGAATTTCAAGCGCTGGATGATCAAATAAAAGAGCGGGAATCACTTTTGCTAAATAACTTGCTTTTGCAAATCGAGATGTTAATTTTCTCCATTATTTTTCCACATTAGGGTCGCGGGTGAGCTAGGGCGAGGGGATGTGCGCACCAGTCAAGCGAGGCATGAGTCGAAAACACAGGTGTCAAACTCAAGGCCTAGGGGCCAAATCCGGCCCCTCACATCACTCTATGAGGCAGCAAAATGACAAATATGACTTTGATTTTCTGACTAAATTAAAAAATTTGCAATTTGTATTCAACTGTAAAAACGTTTTGGGGAAACAAGCATTTTTTGGAACAGTTTCTACTGGCCTGTGATCTCAAAACTAGGTAAATATGTCACAATTATATTTAAAATTGATTTGAATTCACAGACATAGCGGCCCTCCATCAGATGTACAGTTTGGCCCACATTGAAACTGGGTTTGACACCCCTGTAAAATGTACTAGTGACTTACAGTAAGAGCAATTTATATTTATTAAAAAAAAACATATGGGGTACAAACAAATTAAGTTGTAGCACATCAGGGAAAATACTGCATATGAATACAGCAAGACAACAACAAATGACTCTAAAAGCTATAACAAAAACAAAGCTAACACTAAAAGCTAGCTAGCTAAAAGCTAGCTAAAACCATTTTGCCTTCAAACCAATGCCATAAATGCAATGGAACTTTTGAGGTCAAACATCCTTGAAGTTGTGCAATTTGGCAAAACTTTGTGGCGTAACTTTGAATGTTTGGCCCATCGTCAGCCATGATGTCAAATGTGACATTGTGTTGGACCTAAAACGCACCTTTGGGAAACACAACAATTTAAGCTGTCAGACAAGGAGTCCACATCCATTGTAATCTAAAATCCTGAATTTGATTGGACAGCAGAAATTGCAGAGGCTTTAAATTTGTGTAACAGTCATTTACCTCATTTAGCACCGATCCTTATTAAAGCCCTCTCAACATTTGAAGAAAAAAAAAATGGAAAAAAAATGACCATTACCGTATTTAACCAATTACCATTCGTTTAGTGTTGTTTAGTGGCGGAAAAACAACAATTAAGCAAGGCCACATGAGATGGATTAATGTTGCACTCACCGAACCTTTGGAAACTGATTCTGTTACTAGTTTGGTCATCGTTTTCCAAAGTAAAAGCAGATGTTTGCAAATGTCTTATTTTGATTAAATATGAAAGACAATTTCATAAAAGACTACAGGCATCAGAAAATAACTGTTGAGAAGCTGAAATCACAAGATTTTAAGCAAAAACAAAAACAAAAAACAACTAACTAATGATAAGATTAATTCAAATAATTTTAAATTTGATAATCTAATACTGGACATCAGTCGATTAATTTTGAGAGCTGGGAAAAATGATAAACAAAGGAACCTCGGATTGAATGTCTGAAGGCTTAAAAAAAGTGTGATGCTTCATACATCACTTCCGTCAACTACATTAAATTATTCAGTGAATTGTATGAAATGCTTTAAGATATTAATTTATATAAACAAAGAAACCTGTGATGTGATTGGCCAGCGCAACACACAATTTATCAGAATCAGCAATCTTTGTTGTTTACATTTGCCTCTAACGCTTTGAGGTCAGTACTGGGAAATCCGAGTGGCAAAAATTCAACTTCCCATTTTCCTCGAATGCAGCATAAATCCATGGATTTTTGCTATTGATGGCAGGGCTCAGTATACCAATTTTGGTTGGTTTCATTTGTTTTGTTGGATTTGATCATTTAAATTCCGGTACTGTAAAAACTAAAACATCCAGTAAAAGTCTTGGTAATCAGAATAAAACTTGATAGTCATGTAACTGTCATAAAACTAAAAGCCATCACAAAGGCCGTTTGTTGAACCACCTAATTTGATTACTAATGTTTTTCAGAAAGTGTCCTCTTGTGACTTTTAAGGCCTGTGGACCAGCTGAAGAAAAAGAATACAGTGGATTAAAGTAATAATGATGAGATGACATTTACTTTGCCCCCTCTCAAAACAAAACCCCCAAAACAACACACACACAACTAGCAAACAAGCATGGAGAAAAAAACAAAAAACAAAACTAAGCCAGCAGCTTTCAGTTAACAAATGTTATTTTTATGTATTTTTACAGCCCGCTAGTGTGCTTAAGATATTATGTTGAACAGCACAATGTGAAGCTTACCAATTAGCACAATGTTTGAAATAACTGCAGGAGCTAACTGTGATAGCCAATAATAGCCTGACATTCACTGACAGTCAACAGCGGCGTTCATGGCAGTCACTTATATGATTAAATATGCATCTGAGGCTGGATTTTCATAGAATGTTCACATGAGGCAATTTAATTTTTTTTCACTTTCTTTTTGTTTTCCGAGTTTGGTCTTGTGACGTTTGCAAACTGAGTCATTATTGGTCGTTACATGAACTCTGAGCAACTCTGATGTCATTTTCAGTAGCTAGCCGGAGTCAAAATGGCCGTCCCCGGATTGTAATAAATACTAATAGATTTTAACGCTTCATGCATTTCCCCATATGCAACACCAACTCATTCACTGCCATTGACGGCTAGAGACGTCAAAGCTTTGTTTTAATTGGGTTGAATATCATTATTGTCATTTGCCCAAAAATTGGAACACCAGATTTTTATCTAACAAAAGTTTTTACACTACTTACATTTATGGAAGCACAGTCGCAATAGATGGTTAGTTTCACTTAAGAAAATACAAGCTTACCCAAGTGGAAAACAACAAGGTGCTAAAGAAATAAACACTAACACTGGGAAGAGGGAAAGGAACAAAAACGTGACCATAGCTAATAACAAAACAGAGAAACAGCTACAATGATCTCACAAGCCAAACTGACGAGACAACAAGGAACACCTGGACGAGTCACAAGTGACTGGGGGAGCTGATTGGTTGACACAAGGGAACAGGGTGATGAGCACAGGTGGACACAATCAAATTAAACCAGAGACTGATAAAGGAAAAAAATTACTGCAAAATAAACTGGAAAAAAAAAAACCTCAAAACCTGCTTATGGGAGTAAAAATGTTAAATTTTGTATATGATAGTTTGATGTCTATTTTTAATGTCCAAATAAAACCTTAAAAAAGAAAATTTTCACTTGCGACTCAAAGCAGTTTCCTGGGTGCAGTCATGTGACATTAGCAAACTGAGCTGTGATTGGTTATCACATGTGAAGTCATTTTAAGTCAACAGCAATAGATAAATGTTTATTCATTGCCCTGAAAAATAATTAACAAATGAATTCTAGACAATATTAACTTTTATTGATGAATAAGTCGTCCTCGGACCCGCACTTTAAATCGAGCCTACTTTGTTAGATCAGAACATGACCGCGACCAACCGATCTCCACGGCACGTCTCAAATTTGAGTCATCGCTTGAGCACGCATGAATGAGCGTGTTTATTTCCGTTTTACACAACAAATTCAAAAGCCGAGCTCCACCTTGGCCACTTTGGCCATAACGTGACGCGGCAACGGAACTGATGTGCACTCGAGTCTTGTGATAGCGTCATGCGGCCTCCGAGCCCTTGACATTGGCCACTTTGTTAGCGTCTTGTGTATATGTGCTCCCTGATGAAAAACAGACTGTTTTCATTGTGAGTTGCTAAGTGAGTCCAGAGAGGCTCTTTCACACGCGGAAGTTACTAAATTAGAAACATTTCATGTTTGTTCCGTGTGCCTCGTTGTAATGTATTATGGGCTTAAGTCAAAAACGATGTCAGGAAATTTATCAGTCTTCAGAAGTTCCCATAATGGGGGATCAGAATAAATAACATTCACCCTACCAATTGTCAGCAGGCTTCAATGAACAGCCATTAAACACTGCTTTTGGCTTTTAAATCTTTACCAAGTTTGTTTTACTGTGACCAACGAGAGGCCTCAAGCAATGAGGCCTCCTTTACTGGAGACGCCAGCGGATTGTTAGATTTGCCATTTGGCCAACAGGAACAATAACCCACAAGTGGTTATTGGATTTGGTTTGTTGGTATTGAATTGGCAGAAAGATGCTGTTTTTTTCATGGCAGAATAATGCCAATAATTCGCTTTGGCACATTATAAAAGATCAAAATTTGAATGAGAGGTGGGGTGTGCTATAAACTGGGCAAAAATCAGTTACAGCAAACATCACTTCATCAGCGGTAAAATTAACTCCTTCAGTCCCAAAGACATCATTTTACGTTTGTTTAGGAGTCCGATATTCAATCCCAGAAACACATTTTTTCAAGTGTTTAACTGTTGGAGGTTCCAAAATGGCAAGTACTAAAAGAATGATGTTCAAAGGTAATCGATTACTTTTTAGTAATTCAGAACTAAAATCATTTATTACTTAAGATAATTAAGTACATACTCAAGTTTAGTAGTAGTTTACAAGTAACTTCAGTAACTAAACTGCGAAAGTAATCATTTACTTTACATTAGCGCTTGAGTGCATGAAGTAATCGATGACTCCAGCAATGAATTGCCTAAAGCAATTGATTACTTTAGTACTTAATTATCTAAAGTGATTGATTTCTTCAGAATTTAATTACCTTAAGCTGGCACCTAAAGTAGTAAGTAAAATACTAAAACAATCGATTGCTTTAGGTAAATAAACATAAAAATAATGAACTACATTAGGTAATTAAAGGCGAAGGTAATTCATTATTTTAGATAATCAAGTAATAAACAAATCGATTATTAATAATTGATTGTTATTAAAGTACTTACCATAAAGTACTACCTACCTATAGATACATATACACCCAAATACATGGGACTGAATGTCTGGACTCTTAAATATAAAATAGAACAATGTCTTGAGTGAATGAGTTAATAGAATGAAAATGACTTTTGTAATGGAGTATGATGCAATGCTCAATTTCCATAAGCTGCAACGTGGATAAAAAAGACTTTACATGTATTGTCTGTTTATTTATTAATTTATTAAGCCCTCCATGAATAGGTGCTATAATAAAGCCAGAGATTTTGTTTCAATTGTAATAATAGTAATAATATGTAATATAATATTCTTTTATATTTCAACAAAGGTTCTTAACAAAAGCTCCAGATGAAATAAAAGCTCAAATGCAACCGTGAAAAACTCATCCCTAAGTCCACCGCCAACAAAAAACAATCCGAAGAGCACTGCAGCCCTTTGGACAGAAATTGAAGTGTTCTCAGCCTTCCACACTCCTTACTTTCATGTTTTGTTCCTAATGACCAGAATAGAGAAAAGATCCTTCAAGTGCACGACTCACACTGGAAAGCGACACACCTTCCTGCTCGCTCACGTGTCTGTGAAGCATGCGATGCCTCGGAAGCGCCGCTTTCATCTGCAACATAAAGCTGGCGCTCATCCAGACACCTTGCTCGTGCACTTATCTGCTCCTGCTGGCGGGGCGTTTGGACGTGAGGGAATGAGCGGCGAGGAAGCGAGCGGGCCAGACAAACGCTGACGGGGCGAGGCAGCCAGTTGGTGACGCATGTTGCAGCGAAAGCCTCCAAATCATGCAAAGTCCTCGCAAGTTGCTCGATGCGCCGCTTGGTAATTACATTGGAAATGGGATGCATGTTGTTTAATAGGTATGTGGTGATTCTGAAGAAAATGATTATACAGCAAGTACTGGATGCACTTTTAAAACTGCCGTGTCAAAAGTAAAGAGCTGAAGCTACCAGATTTTCAACATACCGTATTTTTCGGACTGTAAGCCGCGACTTTTTCCTCGTGATTTGAGCCCTGCGGTTTATAGTCCAGTGTGGCAAATATGTGTATCTGTTTGAGGTTTCAATTTATAGAACAAGATGTTAATCAATGGCTGTGCTCAAAGAGTTTTAAAAATACATTATTAAAAAAATATATGTCTAAATTGAATAAGAGAATGTATAAAATTTGGGGTACATTTCTGACATGTAAATTGAAAATACAGTACACAGTATATGTGATTTTATTCACATATTCAGGATTGTAAATGTGAATTATGTGTAAAGTGTTTTTATGTTTAGTAAAATAATCTAGTATCAAACAAAGGGAGATAAAAAAAAAGATGCTATTGAAGTATTGATTTTGATTTTGAACTGCTTTTTAACTAACATTATTCTGTTTAAAAAAAATATCCATCCATCCATTTTCTATAAATATGTTGGGACTAAACATGCAGGCATGTTCAGTCTGTTAAGAGAGGATGCTGCTGTTGACAGACGATGACAAAAAAATTAAATAACAAAAAATTATAAACTTCCAAGTACCATATTTTGGGGTAAATATCTCATGTATTACCTGTGGCTTATAGTCCAGTGCGGCTTATCAGTGACAAAAATCTTTTTTTGCTCATATTTTGCTGCTGCGGCTTATATACCGGTGCGGCTTATAGTGCGGAAAATACGGTAATTGTGATTAACGCTAATTTTAACAACTTTGGCCGATAGCTCAAGAAAATGGTTGTTGAAAATTGATTTCTCTTTGACATACGTGTGACAGGCATTTGTCGTTTTTGATCAGAGGAGCTCCATGCATTCTCAAGGTATTGTGGTAAAGACAGAGGGAACATGCAAAATGCCTGAAGCGGATGTCCCTTGCACGATCCGCTTTAATTACATCCTCGCTATAAATTTGGGTTATTGTGCGGAATTTGTTGTTGAGTCTTTGTGTCTCGAGGCCATCGCCTGAACTTTTGTATCTAACGAAGCCCAAACCTCTGTGTATCGTCCTCAATACAACACTAGCATGGGAGATTTTCCCATTGAAAAACAATATTAAATATTAAAAACAATATTTAAAATAATAAAGACAAGCCAGTGTAAACAAAATTGCGAGTCTGTTTGTAGGGAAGGAAAAAAACACAGATCTCTTCAAGTGCAGTTCCATTGAGACAGAAACTGAAAGGTGTGGGTATTGAATGGTGTTATCTGCATTAATGAGCTCTCTGAATATGTGTGGATGGTTGGGTCAAGTGTCAATGATGCTCAGAACAAGTTATCAGTTGAGAGTGCTATTGAAATTGTGCGTTCATCACAACTGCTACACGTTTTCTGCCATTGACTGCGAGGCCTGTGGCAGACCTGTAACATATGATAACGTTAATGGGAGGTTTTATGAGGTCTTATTGTGAAAGGATGAGATCATTTTCTCAAAGATGAGGTCAAGTCCTCACAATAAGGACATCCGTCATCCACACAGCTGATTCTCATTAATGTCGCAAGCATTACTGTTGTCTATCCCATCCAGGTTGTACCCTAACTCTTGCTTCAAGCAAGGGCACATAGGGACAAACAACCGTTCACGCACCCAATTACACCTAAGGACAATTTTAGAGTGTCCGTTACATCTGCCGGGCATGTTTTTGGAGTGTGGGAGGGAGTCAGAGTACCCAGAGAACCCATGTAGGCACAGGGAGAACATGCAAACTCCAGCGAGCTGGAATTGAACTCGCAACTCTACACTGTGAGGCAGACGTGCTAGCCACTCTTTCACTGAGCTGCCTGTAATGATGACATATCAGGTAACATTTTGAATCAGAAGCAGACCAGACACTGACGCGAGTCTTTGTGTAGAAAAACCCAAAGTACAAACAGAGAGCAGAGCTGGGTACAGAACACCAATATCCAATATCCAACGATTGCTGTTTGTTAAAAAGGAGCTAAAGTCCAAAGTAACCACAGCGAGCAGGGCTGCAGAAAGTATAGAAGAATCGCTGTGAGCTAAAGTTCAAAGTAGAATGCAAACAAATTCAAAGTACCCAAAAACTATGAGTGACTAGCTGGTGGTGGCATCAAACGTCAACTTTTTTAGTGGGCAAATATGTTGAGACAAGCTACACCGCCCTCTGCTGGTTTATGTCAATGGAGGCCGTCGATGCTTTCTGTTTTGGATTATTTATCAAGGTTTGGGTATAACACTCAAAGAATACATTCTGTGCAAAAGGCTGTGAGCATTACAGTCTTGACAACAGAGCAATAAGTCAGTAAATTCTGATTTCATCCACTTGCAAACAATTACTGCTGTTGTCAAGCACAAGGCAAAAGAAACAAAAAAAAAATGTAAGTAGCAAACTTTACTACAGGATGAGCAAAACTGACATCTATCATGTGGTTTTATTGTTGGTGGAGGCCAGACACAGCAGCGTATCGACACAAAATAGCAGGGAGTCGCCATGTGGACTTCTTGTGGTTTCTTCAAAATGTTACAATCACATGTTTTACATTTCTGAAGAGATAAAACATATGTGTCAGTTTTGATAGTCAAACACAGGGGGCTAAATTTAATCTTCAATTCATGATATATAGTGTTCCTTTGTTGTTGCGGGGATTACATTCCAAAAATACCCGCAATAGGCAAATGTTTGGTTACATGATCAAAATTCTAAAATAGTGATGGGCAAACGAAGCTTCATGAAGCACTTATAATATTTTTTGACACCTCTGGATGCTTTAAAGAAGAGGGGAAAACGTTATCCATTTCCTGCACTAGTGTTTATTTTTAAACCGAGAGCACCACCTAGAGGAGTAAAATGCAATAACACAGGTGATTCATGAAGCTTCAAAAACATGGAGGTTGCGAAAGGTTAACCGCGTCAAAGTGAGGGAAGACCGTGCTGATTGTAAATAATAAATGACGATGTTTGATGTCTTTAACACTGTTTCTAGCCAAGGGAGGAATTCCTCTGAAATTCCAATAAAAAGGTACAGGAAAGCTTGCTTCGTTAATGGCGCTCATGCATTTTTCACCATGCTCTGTCATTTTGAATGATGCAACTTGTCTCAGGTCCAACAAATGCTGCTCCAGAGTCCAAATGTTCTGATCCGAAATCCAAAGAGAAAGCCAGGAGCAGCAATGATTCACCACCACTTCAATACAAACAGGCATATACAATTGACGGTAAAATTAGTCACATATGTGTTTACAAACGGAGATGAACCCTGGCTTTATAATATATGGAAAGCTAAAGTATAATTTGCAAGCTAGATGGTGAGGAGGAGTTTTGGCACAAATCAACGCGGGGCTCCAACTGCAGAAAGTTATAATGGACATTGGACACTTAAACTCTTGTACATGCATTGGAAGCACAGAGAGCTGTGAGGGGGATTTTATGCGAATTCGTTACAGTCACCTATACAGTATGCAAAGTTTCCACTGCAGAGGCTGAAGCCTACATGAGCACTCATCATAAGAGAGCTGCTCAAAAACAAGAGGTTTACACAAAGGACTGAAGACTGAACTACTCATTCAAAATCAAGTAAGCAATGTGCAAAAGCACTTTAAAAGCAATTGAATGATGCTAATACGCATGCAAGCATGGAACAGCACGCCATGTCATATGACTTGATCCTGTTTGGATAGCAGCTAGCGATAAATCAAACATTTTATGGATTTAATGCAGAACTGTTACTGTTCTTGACATACAGGTTCAAATGTATGTGGTTTTGATTATTCGGTCAAAATTAAAAATACATGCAGAAGAAGGTCTCATCCTGTACATATTGCACATACAAACATGCATGTACTATACACATTTGAGTGGATACACAGTATGCACACACATGTACTATATATTTATATGTAGATATGTATTTACATATATGGGGAGAGATTTGAAATTTATTTAATTCAATATTAAAATGGAACAAGAAAACTACAAAAACAATCATAGGCCAAATCAGAATGAAATGGAGCAGTAACAAGACTTATTTTGACTGCCCTTCTTCTGAAAAGTCAGATTTTCAAAAATGTAATTCAAAAAGAATACATAATATTTGCTACATAATATGTATACATACAGAACTGAAAAAAAGCGCCTCACTACATAGAAAAAAAATGTCATTATCAGGTACTTAGAACAAACATTGTTTTTGCGTTGTCTTTATTTTGTATTTACGTTTGTTTTTCAGTGTACACATAGGCTGTAATATGTGTCATATATGTAATATATATTTGCATATAAAGTATATACTGTAGTAATGAACTGTAGTTTATACACTATACAGGGTTAGGTGCTTTATTTATTTATCTATTGAATGTATTTATCAATTTATCTTTTGAACAAATGCAACCGGTGAAAAGTTGCGCGTCCATTCAAGATTCTCCAATCAAAATGCACAAAAACACTCGTCAGAGAAAAGTTTCGGATTTCGGAAAAACATCGACCGATTCAACTTGTCACTTACTTAGTAGAATGACGACGCGGAGAAGAGCAGTTGGCTTTCGAACGCGGTCCATGGCCCCGTTGTTTTGTGGAAAAATCCAGCCCCCAAATCAAGAGTCGGCGCTTGTCGGGAGGCGCCTTTAACTCCTCATGTAGCCGCAGAAGAGACGCACGCAAGCGGCCCCAGGAGACGCGGCGTGCTGGTGCGACCGCTGGTTGGTTGCTCTCAAGTTGGGCCGACTTGCGCACTGGTCGATGCGTAGTGATGTTTGGAATGAGCTTTTTTAGTGATGCTGATGCTGCTGCGCTGACGTCACGAGCACGATCCCCTCCGCCCTCCCTGTGGTTGTTAGTCAGAGGAGACGCGCGCTTTCTATACCTTCCGAAGGCGTTCGCTGCCCCCCCCCCCCCACCCCATTTTCACCCTTCCTCATTTTATTAAGTGATATTGAAACCACCGTTAAAAAGGTTACATTATGAAATAAAACTCTGTGTATGGTGAATCTTTGTATGAGTTCAACTGGAAAACAAAAGCTACCCTCGTCAAATTATTAGCTTTGCTGATTTTGCTATTTATATTTTTTGTTAAAAAAAAAACAGTCCCAACAACATTTTTGAAAGCAAGTTACATGCAACCAGTTTGATACACACTTCTGAAAAAACACACATCCATCCCTCGGATTGCCTTTAATTATAATTCCAACCATGCTCATGTAGAGATGCTAAGTTAATTATTTTGAAAATTCATTACTTTTATTCCATCACATTTACTCGTGCAACTTTTGGGGGAATCATATACTTTTCAGGGAAGTTTTAATTAGGAATGCATTTATTAGTGCTTCATTATTACTGTCATACTTTTTTTTATGTTTTATTGCCTTCTTTATTATTTGCTCGATTGTGGAATGTAGTCTGCTCGGGGAAGTGAACAAAAAAATAATTTCATTGTGTAGTATTCCTTTGCATATGACTAAACTCTAGAATCTTGAAATGAAAATTTTGGGTGGAAAACTGACAAAAAAAAGCACAATTTTTGCACCGCCTTGGTTGACTGTAACATCTCAACCAGCGTCTTGCAAATGAAAACTATACTGCATACTATGGCTCTGAATATTATTCTTGTTCAGTGTTTTAATGTCTGTTTAAAGGGGACAATTTCAATGTGCATTTTTTTTGGTGGTAAATGTAATATTTATCAATAACAAAAGCAGGTTTATTCTTTATTTCGATTCACTGACATATCGACAAGTAGAATGCAATATATAAGTGACTACATGGACCATTTAATACAAATATGTAAAATATCAAAGTAATTTTATCACCATCATATTTCTCGATATATGACAACTTTTTGATAGGTGCTTTGCAAGGGCATTTGCAGTTTTTAACATTTACTGCTATGGCAGATTTTTTTTCTGTCAGAATTTGAAATATCCAACTATGTTTGAATGCACCACAGGCACAGCATGTAGTTTATACATTATTCAGTAATGCTGGCGACTTCTGTTTCATCCAAAATTGATAGCATAATTGATTAGCAATTTCTTAATGTTCTTAGTGATTAAACAAATTTATTTTTTAATGACGTGTGTTGATGTTGGTCGCTCAGAGATGCGATGGCGATAAAAACGGAGACATAAGGACTAATAATATAGTTCGGAAGACCGACTTCAAAATAAAAGCCTCGAACGGCTATTGCATTGGCGTCTATGTATTATTTGCTGCGTTTATTTGAAAGTTCACTTTTGCAACACGCTGTTGGCATGCGAAATGATGCTGATTCTTCCGTGGTAGGTTTTATTTTCTCGCCCACAGTTCTCTTTTCTCAACCTGATGAAATGCTTTACCACGCAGAGCCCTTCTTCTGTGTGCTCATGTGAAATCCAGTCAGACGCTTGCTGGTAGCGGCAATCACAACATCCATTTTCAGATCTATTGTTTCAGTTTTATTTGACTTTTGGCCGAAAACTGAAAATACATTTATTGG
This sequence comes from Hippichthys cyanospilos, assembly GCF_059441005.1. Classification (NCBI taxonomy): domain Eukaryota; kingdom Metazoa; phylum Chordata; class Actinopteri; order Syngnathiformes; family Syngnathidae; genus Hippichthys; species Hippichthys cyanospilos. The sequence continues at coordinate 8,430,444 of NC_142382.1, forward strand.
CTTTTTCAGTTGAAATGTTTCAGTGGTTGAAAATTCAGTGCATCCCTTTTAATGCATTAAACATTTTGCTTTTACTTGGGAATTTGTGTGAAGAAGAAAATTTTTACCCCACTACACTTAGTTTTATAACCATACATAAATGCCACCTGTTTTGGTTCATCAGACTTCTATCCTTTGACTGTTTCATCAATCTTTCAATTATGTATGACTCAATTTTGACGTTTCAATGAACACATGGATTTTTTTTTTCTAAAAAAGAAAAAAATCTGTCTTAATTTATCCATCAACACCCTAAAAACCGTTGTGTTGAATAATAACCTAAATATGTGTCCAAAAAAACAAATGGCACAACTTTATGGGTTGTTTGCACTATACAATTCCCAAAAGTGGTATTGTATTATATAACCTATATAAAAAGAAAAGAAAAAAAAAACAGAAAAAAAACAGATCTGGCCAATCATTATTTTATGTGGCCTGTGAAATAATAATTATGACCTCAAGTTTCTGGCTAAAAGACCAAATTTTCAAGTTGTCTTCAACCTTAAAAAAATGGGGGGGGAAAAAACAAGCATATTTTTATTCCCATTCTTTCTTTTGAACAGTTTTTGCAGGTCTCTGATTTCAAAACTAGCTGTGTGTGTGACAAACCCGCTTAAAATCACTAAAAAAAAAAAAAATCCCTCTAAAACTACATCATGGCCGATGATTAAAAATGAGTTTGACAACCCTAGCATAGACCCATATAGGATTCCTTTTCCTGCTCACCCAGTCGCTAGCTCGATAGCTCAGTTCAGTCACATCACTAGCACAGCAGAAAGAGGAAGTCAAACAGACACACTAGGGAAATTAGTGCAATAACACAATTATGATTGTCTATTTTTATTCATTTCACCACTGAATTATTGCTTTGTATTAAAGGGAGGAGGGGAAATGATTGGAAATTGACTTAACTTTACTTGTATATAATTAGATAAGAAGCAAAAGTACCTCTTTTGTTATTTTCCCATTTCTGAAAATATGTCTGTTACCAACCCGCACAAAATTACGCCTAATTGTTACACAATAGTAAACTTACATAACTGACTCTATTCGGGGTTTCTCTGACTTGCTCAGCTAGGCTGGGTGAAGATCCAGAGATACCTTTTAGCAACGGCTATCATGCAGGCACACAATCATGCAGAAATATATACTTCCTTAATAAATGTCCCAACCCTCTGAAGAAAGCTGAAAAGATAAGCAGAGCTGCATTGATCTTTTTTGAATACACATATTCTATCACATTAGCGTTACAAAACAGCAATTTGCTGCCAATCAGTGCACAGTATTAAATATAACGTGCATTAAAATGAAGAGGAACAATTCCATCAAGCGAGGAAGCGTAAATGGCAAGAGACAATTGTTACAATGCTCAGAAGTATTAGGCTTTAAATAAACAATTTATTCATTCACTCGTGTATCGTAACTGACTCATTCACACGTTTGTGTTTTAAGAGAATTTTGTCCCCGCGGAACAAGATTTGTTCGTAAATGCTCTCCATCCTCTCAGCTTTCACTTTAGCAGTCCTCTGTGGAACATTCAAACGCCGTCACCAATACGGTTGCTTAGTAATACAAGTGAACGTGTCGCAAGTGTGTTGTGAAGATGAATGATAATTAAGGGAGAGGAAAGGAAGCACATAATGAAGTAAAGGAAAGAGGGAGGTATAAACTCATTAAAATGGCGGTGAGGTGGGGAGCAATCAAGTCGACAAACACTTGAGTCAATGATTACGCTCGCGTCACAGCGCGTATACCAAATTGTCATTGTTTGGCTGGTCCTGTGACTTATACAGTAAGTGTGAGCTCCGTATCGTTGGCAACGTAACATATATGCCCATGTAAATAAAAACAGAAAACTAGAGCACACCAGTATGCAAAGAGACATCAATGTATGTTTTTTTCCATGATTTCGCAAACCCTAACCCTTATATGGATAAACGGTAATGAACTAAACATATTTGTTAACTGCTAAAAGAAAGTAGAGGATATGGAAGACAAAGAAAAAAAGAAGAAGAAATGGAAGAAGAACTAGATGGAGAAGATGAAATGGAAAGGAAATATAATAACAATGAAGAAGAAACAGAAGTAATGGAAGAAAAGAAGAGAAGAAATGGAAGAATATGTGTATATACATAAATATTTACTTATGATCTTGATATTTTTTGTTATCATTAGCATATATAGTACTGAATAATCCAAAAGTAATTCAAAGTATTGAAGTCACTTTAATACAGTGCTTCTTAGCTATATTTTGCCAAGCCCCCCAGGGAAAGAGAAAGCTTTTGACCCCCCCCCACCGATGCGCTAACAATAAGATTATTTATGTCTATAAAAATTGTATAAGTATACCTAATCCTTTTTTACATTAAAGAACAATATAAATCAACTTTCAGCAACTGTTAATTATTTTTTACAGTGTTTATACAGGTTACAGCTTAGTCTAAAAATGAAAAAACACAACCAAGTGCATCAAAGTGCCTGAAAAAAAATCTTATTTTATTGCAATTACACTTGACAAGACAAAAACAAAGCATTTTCCCTGGAGTCAAACCCCCCTATTAGAGAAGCACTGCTTTAATACTTCAATATTTGGATTACAGTAGGTCCTACTTTATTTATAAGGTAACTAGCATCTGTATCAGAATTAGTCAATTTTAAAGGAACCTTGAAGAAAATGTTATGACGTTATCAAGACTTTATATTTGAAATCCCGAATGATTTACATTTTAAAAGGCACACCTGAATTTCAACTGTGCATCAATCAGAGTCAAAACATTCCATAAAAAGTAACAAGGATACAGTAAGCTCCTTTCTTGGCAGTGATGGGACTCTTTGATATTAGGAGGAAAAAAATTGGAGCACATTCTCAAGTAGTGGAGCAGCCAAATAAACAAACCAAAAAAAAAGATGCTGCCATAAAACGTTTTTCAGTATTTGTTTTGGTGATGATTCATTGAGACGAAAAACATCAATGTGCATATTCGGCATTTTCAAACTTCACATTATCAACACAGACAACATTTGACAAGTGATGTTTGGTGTCCTGAGCTGAGAGCAAATAAAGCCTGACTTATTTCAACTTGTGAGCAAATGGCGGCATAAGCGATACGGCTGACGCTTAGCGAGAACTCAGCTCTCTTAAAGATCGATACCTGCCTTGTTCAGGTCCATTTTACACACTTTGATTCTCTTAAGCTTTAGTCAATACTCCAAATCACCTTAGCTTACAGACATTTTGACATTTGAGGACGATTCTGGTTCATCGTGAGGCTTTCCATTGCATTTGAAGCAAATAAATACTTGAAACCTTTCTCCAAATATATCTTAAAAATGTACAAACGTGACGCGTTTATTGTGAATTTTAGTATCAAGTTTATACAAAACGTCTTTGCTCCTTCCGTCTTCTAAGCGAATCATTCTCTTTTTATGCCTTTTATTGACTCCGTTTTAATGAAGGGTTTTAAAAAGCAGCCTGGGTAACCGCATCCAAGTAACCTTTAAGATCTCAGGGACCACACAGGCCTAGTTTGCAACAGATCACAATAATAGGCAATTTTTTTCTGCTTCCCTTCTGGCACATCACGTCGCAGAGTGAACCTCTAACCTCAAAGCAAGCAGTTAAAGAAAGAGGATAAGTTTATAAAATATTTGTACTGTGGCCTTGATGAACTCCGCTTGATAGCTGTTTGTTGTGTGTTAAATGTGTTCATGGAATGCTGCGTTTGCGGTCGTCGTGGAACTCTTTGGCAGCGATTAGATTCAATTCAGATTTCTGGGTACGGGATTCAAATCAAAATTCATTTTTGATTCAAAATTATTTCATAGACAATGATTTCTGCTTCAATCTATGTGCAAAGAATTGTCACAATCTTCGCCAATCTGCTTTGCACAATGAAAAATGAAGACATTAAAGTGTTTGTTTGTTTTTTTACATTAAGTTCTGAATTGTGAATCAATGCCCCCCCCACTCTAAAAAAATATATGGACCACAACTGCTACTCTATCTTGAATTTTGATTCATGCCTTGGTATATGATTACCGAATTTTTCGGACTACAAGCCACAACTTTTTTCTCATGATTTGAACCCTGCGTCATATAGTCCAGTGCATCTTATGTGCATTTTTTTTTTTTTTTTTTTTTTGGTAGCCACCAGCAGGCAGTCCACCAGTGGTTTTGTCATTTTGTTGAGCAACTCTGAAATACAGCTGAAAAGATGTGAATCAATGGCTGTATTCAAAAACACTTTTACAACATAGTATTAAAGAGATAAAAAGTACATACTGTATAAGATGAATATGATCTTGGATAAAAGTTCATATATATATATATATATATATATATATATATATATATATATATGAACATTTTTTTCTACTCAAATGCTTGGGAAGTGCCGCATAAATAACAAATAAAAATAGGAAGAAATAGAAAAAAAATAACTGTCAAAAAACTGGCGTATACTGTTGTACAACCAATTACAGCTCAGCTTGCTTGTCACATGATGAAATTGGTCAGTCATCTTTGGCAAAGTGACCTGAGCTGGATCAAAGCAGGTGAATTTTGCTGCTAAATTAAAATTCCACAAAGATGAATCAGAATGTCATGTTTAGACTGGTGCATTCAACATCTTATTTTGCAGAAAAAAATGACTTGTCTTTTATTGTCAGATAATGACCACACACTGTGATCAGACAATAGTTGAATAAATAGATGTGTGGTTGTTAATCGAATATTTGATCATGGAGCGTGACTCCAGATGTCTGCTGCTGTGGTCCATGTCAAAATTAGAATAAAGAGTCCTGCAAAACCACATGTCCAAATCAATATGAGTTGTTGTGGCTTTGTTTCAAACAAACAAGCTGTTATGATCTCAACTCATTGTCAATATTTCCATAACCATATATCTCATCCTGAGTAAATCCTTTCATCTGACATTTACATGTTCAACTTAAAAAGTGAAGTCAGACAAACTGAGCTATATTGGGGATTTGTTACATCCTTCTTTTTTACTGTTCAATATCTGCCCTTTGACTTGTTTTTTCATTACAAAAGGAGCAGCAACCTCATCAAGGGAACATAAAAAAAAATATTAACCAGAGCTGCAGCTATTGAGTATTTTTGGATCAGATAGGCTGTAGAAAATTTTAGTTGAATATTGAATATTAGGATAAAAATGTGTAGATATTTTACAACACAGAACACAGAAGACCAAAAAATGTGTTTCCATTTCATTTGGAATGAGCATTTTTTCTAGATTTTGATAAACATTTATTTTTTACTTAACTTTTAAATTTGTCAAAAAGTGATCAGTAGGAACAGCAACTATCAGTCTGTCAGCATGAAAATGTGGAGTCATTTATGTCTATAACGCCAAAATACGGAGCAGTGGAGCATTGCTAGCTAGCAGCTAATTTATGCTAGACGCAGCTGTAACAGAGACTGAACCGCCAGTAAACGATGGCAATAATTACTACTACTAAACTACTAATGCTGACAATGGGTGGCTCGATGGTTAGCATGTCCGCCTCACACTCCGGGGATCTGAGTTCAAATCCACCATGCTCCAGCCTTCCTGAGTTAATTGGAAAAAGATGGATAATGCTAAATGCTACTAATAACTGGTATGTCAGCATAATTACATTACCCTGAATTGTCAACCGATAGTGATTTCAGAATAAAATTGTGTCGTTTGTATCAGTACTCTGGAGCAACGGTTGCAATAGAGAGACGAGTCAAGCTGTTACACTGTGACACGCAGCCAAGAAGGACTTCAAAATAAAAGCATTCCCAAGCATTCGTAGCCATGTATGATTTGGCAAACTAAGCTTGAATTTGAAATTGGCCTTCTTACCATAGTTTGATCGTCATGCAGAACATAAATAGTTGCTACAATTGGCTTCACATATTTTTGGGGATACTTATAAGCATATTTAGCTGCTATTGGCAGTTAATGTATATATAAAAATAAATAAATAAATCACAAAATTCACATTAAACTGTTTCATTTTGGTGGTTGTGCAAATTAGCATTTGTATTACTATTTCCTATTGGAAAAACCCGTCAGAGCTCGATTAGCTTCCCAGAAGAGATTGTGTTGCTTCCCAGTAAGGTCCAAGTATGCTTGCCAAAACATCTGATTCAAAGTAGAAAGCCAGCTTTCAATAAACTTAAATCCCCACCACCACAAGGCAGATTACCAAACATGAGGATGTAACTTAAGGCCATGTTGTGGACACATGCGCCAATCGACTCCAGCTCCGTTTTGTGCATTGGTAGGCAAGCTAGCCGGCGCTTCAGTGTGCTACCACCTAAATATTTACTAAATGGGATCTGAGCATCTGCTGGCCTTACTTGGAAAGCGTCTGGTTCCATAACTTTGACGCAGAAGGGTCAGCGAGGGTATAAAAGAGATCCGAAATGGTTCAGGTGGTACACGTTATCAGGTTGTCATTTTTGTTTGTACTTCAAAGACAAAATCGCCTCACTTTCGTGTTGATATACTCGCATCAAACCAGGAATTCCTCACATTCGCACGAATGCTATCATTTTGCATTCAGTATTTTCACCTGACAGCGGCTTTGGAGCTCTGTCCAGAACAAATAGAAGTGGACACGCTCTCTTTAACGGGAGCAGATTTGAACAAGGCTGTCGGGCCAACGCTAATAATTCCGACCCAATGCTTGACGGCAATGTGTTAGAGATGTTTTTCTTGCTTTGTTGAGGCGCATGTTCGGTATTTCGTATTCATTTTTTTATGAGGAAAAATATTGAATATCTTTTTTGTAATACGTTCAAACAGGGACCACGTTTTCATGGTCAAGTTGTACTTTGCAACTGAAAGTGAATCTGAAGGTTGGCCTAATTAGTCTGACGCATTTATTTTTTGTAAAGACTGTAGAAGATGATAATCTTCATCAGGAGATATTGTAATTAATTGTAGACCATTCTTGTTTTGTTTGTTTTTTTTGTTCGGGGCCAATACCAATATCGATTATTAGTATTTAAGGAGGACGATAAATAATACTCATTTTCAGTGAAAGAATTAAAAGGCAGGAAACAGAAACATGAAATAAAACATAAAACTGCTTCTTTGTTTAAATGTCTTTAAGCATGTGTTTATTTAACTATTTTTAGGATTTACATAGTTTTTATTTATATATTAAAAATACATTTCACACAACATATCTAGTGTAAAATTAAAATAAAAAGTTTAGAAGGTTATCAGCATGTCTTGAAAAGCTAAATGAAATCTTAAAAAAGGAAAAAAGCTCCCTACAGTTTGAGTAAACCTCGCCAAAATTTCAAAACAAGGTTATGAAATTTCAAAACAACGTTATGAAATTTTGCCCTATTATTGTTTTAATTTAAAACAAAAAAAGTGCAGCGTGTTTGCAGGGTTGGCAAAATTTCTCACAAAGTTAACTGAAAAGACTTGTGAAATCAAGTCAGAGCAACAATTGAAAATAAAGAACAATTTCACAACAATTATTAACAATTACATGTTTTTTTAAGCTTAAGGAAACAGAAAACCAGAGAACATGAAGAAATGTCAAATCAAATGACTCAGACAAGAAAGCTTTTTTTTCTTTTTCAATCTGAGGGGAGGTTTGGCGCAAAACATTGGAAAATGTGGAAAATGGAAAATATACCCAAGGAACCTTGCTTCACTTCTGAACGTGTCGGAAAGAAAACATTATCGGTTAATTCAGGTCAAATACTGATGTCAGTTTTGTTGTAACTCAACTGAGTAATTTCACATGCAACAATGATTAGAGAAAGACGTAAAAAAGAGCGCCAATTAGGTCAGTAAGCATCTTTGATTACACATAATAAAACGCAAAAGAGGCAATGAATTACTTAAGTTTCAAATATTTTACACTCCAACATTTGCTTCAGTTTGATGGAACGCCAGCTGGGAGAAATTTACTTTTGTTGTTTAATGGAAAAAAAAAAAAAAGACAGGTCCAAGTCAGTAATTGCTAAGTGTTCAGAAATCAAAGGAAGCTAAATAAATTCTGTTTTGCTAATGTTGTCAGAGAGGATTTATTTTGGTGTATATTATCATGTATTTTCAGCTTGTATGACTTGTTATGTTCATTTTTGAAAAGAAATAACATTTGAGGCAAGTATCTTTGGCTAATTCGGAGACAGCTTTACCTGCATGCGCTAGCTAGCAAGTCGAACAAACACACGTTAGCGACCATGCGGATTGTCTACTTATTTCTCATTTTCAGCCACTTCAAAACTTTATCTGTGACGTATGGATGATTTCGGCCCAGTGTGTCATCAAATTTGGTTCAGTTTCACCCAAGCTTTTGTGTTGTTTTGTACAAAACAACACTTTTTTTTTTCTATAAAAACACTTAGAAAGTTGGGTCACGTTAATCCAAGTATTGTGTTTAATTAGGCTATTCTTTGACCCACTTGTTTTTAGAGAGTAAGCTTCTTTCCTTGGACATAAAGACAAGTTTAAGAATCTCCTGTAAATTGATTCAATCTGGACCGAATAGAATTTCTCTCACCAGGTTCTTCTGACAAATTTTACATCTCTCAGGACTATCACAAATCAAATTATTTAACTGGATTATATTAATTCTATTACTTTGAATTAACAGGAGAATTAAGGCTTTGTTTCAACATTTTTTTCTTTTTCGTGAAATTTGTCCAATCATGAAAGGACATTTGGTTGTTGACAAGAGGACACATTTTCAAGGAATAATTAAGTTTCGTATTGTCTGGACAAAAAGTCTGGAAATTCAACATTCCTGTCGCCAATGTGCTATCAAAGACAAGTCTTTGTCAAATGGCAAATGAAGTCTTGTTCATAACAAAATTTTATTTTGACATGCGCATGGAGTAGTTGAAAGAATGGTGGAAATGTGTAAGCTTTTTAAGACATTTGAAAAATCTCTCTCAAGATTTGAAGTTTGGTAAACAGGAAATGAAGTAAGGTCAGAGAGTTCCCTCTCACAGCAAGCTCCTTTGCACAGTCAGAGCATCCAGCAGTGAACAAATGTTTTTACAGCCATAGGTGCTTCAGGAAGAATTGCAACAGAAGGTTTTCTTCACAAGGTTTTCTTTTTTTGCTGAGTAGCTTTGTAAATTATAGACTTAATTTGAGAGGCAATTTTCTAATTTTGTGGAACAATCTTTCTGCAGATTAATCCCTGGGACACGATGCATTTTTTTTATTTTTTACTATATAATTAGAGTATGACATTGTTAACAATTATTATTATATTATTATTATGGATGTCCTGGTCCCATTTTTTTGCACCTAAATTTGACACCTGATTTGAGATCTTATCTTTTTTTTAATTGTTTTTATTTACTCACTGTGTTTACTTCCACTGTTTGACTTTGTTGCCATGTTGTGAACAGTATTTTTTTCTTTTGGCAAGAGCTACGCTAGTTTCTACCCCTTAAAAATGAAAAAAAAGACAGAATAAATAAAAAGAAGTGTTCCTAACCCCAAACCTTTTCCCGTGATTCCAATTAGTGGAATTTTCTATGACATGATTGGGATCTGTACATCCAAAATTATTAATTATGTTATTACAGAAAGTCATTCCGGTTTATTGCATAAATAGCCTTTCTTTCTGTCTGAGTTTAAAATGTCCGACTGTCCTTCTGTATTTGAATATGCCATAAATCTCATCCTCTCATCAGCAGCTACCGCCCTGATTTGTGGCCATTCAAGATCTTCGGCGAGATTCTCATTTGAGTGATTTCATACACAAGGCATAAAAATCTAAATCTAAAAAGTCTAAAATTTATTTCGCAAACAGTGATGTGAAAGTGCTTATTTTGAACACCGTGATATAATTAAAAATGCAAGCTAGTTTCATTTTCCTGATTTAAAACAAAAATAAAGTGGAAATTGGGTCATCCCGGCCACATGGTTCATTTAAAGTCTTTGTCCAGAGAGGAATATCAAACCTATTTTGGGTAAGAAGCAAAAGCATGGTTTCCGTAAATCATCATAATAAATACCCCTCCATATGGAGACGATGGGTCACGCTACTAAACACGCGATAGCTTGATCTTTCACATTTCAGGCTGAAAGAATAAGTTGTTTGGTATTTCAGTGGGGATAAACAACAGCTGCCTGACAATATTCTCTGCTTAGCTTATAAATCGGATGCATTTAACAAAAGGAAACTATGAGCACTAAAATTGATCACGCATTGACAACAGATTTTTACTGCTCAGAGCTTTGAGAACACAGATATTACCAAATTGTGTTCAACACAGAGACAGTGAAGTATTTCCAGACAAGGATGAGACTTTGAAAGGGGTGGGAGTTTTGCACTTCATAAATAACCACCGTGCCCGACGAAGAACTGTCTTATCAGATAAAGCAGTGGTTCCCAACCTTTTTTCATTGATGTACCCGTTGTGAAATATCTTTTCAGCCAAGTACACATTAACCAGCAAAAAGCATTTTGGGTTTAAAAAAAAGCATGCCATCAATGTCTGATTTATTCAACTTCAGGCCCTTTTAAACTTCATTTGTGTTGGACCACAAAAAAATAATCAACCTAAAGTGAAAGAAATCCGTTATCAAAAACATATCATTTAATTATTAACAAATCTTTTTCCATATAAAAAATGATCTAAAGTGTCCTGTTCTCAACAAGAAATAACTATAAATATTTGTCCACAGAAAAAAATATTCAACACCTCTTTTGTGATTACAGAAGAGAACTCCAGAAAAATAAGTCATGACAGGTAACGAGAGGTGGTACGAGACAAGTTGGGTCAAACCGTTCTAGTATGGGGGAGAATCTGGCTTTTTACAATAATGAAATTGAATAACCTATTGAACGTATCATTTGTTTTATTAACTTTTATTTTCCTGAAACAATAAATTAATTCAGTAATTATTTTTAAAGGACATTTGCATGTTTGTTTTTGTTTTTTTTTTTTAAATTAAAAATCTCGAGTACCCCTTGAAGTTCCTTCAAGTACCCCCAGGGGTACTAGTACCCCCATTTGAGAACCAATGAGATAGAAAAGGCTCGACCAATGAGGCCTTACTCAGTTGCCATGTATTTATCGGCACATACCAACCCCACTGTATAGCTGTATAGCTATGACACAAACAATTTTTATTTTATTCAACCACATGCTGGTTCATGACTTCAAAAAATTCAAGTCGAAGGCTTACATATCGATATGATGCATTCGCTGACAATGGAGTGACTGGCAGACTTGAGTTTCACTACTAGTAGTCTGCAAACATGAGGAAAATAAAGACAGCATCAAATTAGCCGGGCTAATTGTTTGAGTGCCCGCGATTGGCATTAAACTGCTCCTTTAAAACATCTTTGCAGGAACAACTGCCACTTCACTGTTTCGGGAAGTCCACTATGACTAAACTCAGTCTGGAAAACAAAACATGCCTGCTCGTCTGCCTCAACAGCAACAAAATGGATTGAGACAAAGAGGACAATCAACTTATATTTACCAAATTTTTCAAACTATGAAGAGTAAAAGCTGAATCAAGAAAAGTGTAACAGAAATGTGATTTTTTTTCATGTATAATCCACTTGACTATTAAACCGCAGGTTGTACCATTAGATATTTAAGCGGAAAGATAGTACATTTAAAAATGTAAAAGATTTAAACATTTCTCTTCAAACTGCCTGGATACAGCAACAAATCTTCAAAATAGACTGAACATGCCTGCGCGTTGAAAAAAAAAGAGCAGCATCAACATATTTTCAACATAACACTGACACACTCGGATTCTTAGAATACTGCACCAACACAACATCTCTGTTTGCGTTTCCTCGTAGAGAGTGCCCCCTAGCGGCGACTAAAATAAAAGTTCAAACTCAAAATAAAAACCATAATAGCGTCTTCTTCTGCCTCCCTTTGTTTACCTTCTGGTGGCTAGTTTAAAAAAAATCCCTGCAAATAAACTGCACTAGATTATAAACCGCAGAGTTCAAAGCGTGAGTAGCGGCTTATAGTCCGAAATTTACGGTATATAACCATTTTTTTTTTCTCATCTCAAACTTTCTCATCAGGGAACTTTGCCACAGAACTAACGGTTGATAGACTTCCCTCTGCCTCAGCTGCATATTGTTATTGCTGATTTTGTTAGCTAATTATGGCATTGTTGTAAGAATGTTCGCAGTTTTATTGTTTGGTTTTTATTAACTTTGATTAAAGGATGGAATGCAGTGAGACCAATGAAAGCATTTAGAATGAACTGCAACAATTTCTTTCAGTAACTCTTAAAAATATATTTATTTAAGGTCACTGGTGTATTCTTTTAGTGGGATGATTCTCAAATAAGAATAATTGTATATACTGTAGGTTATCCCATATTTATTTTATGCAATAAGAATATTGGTAGATTAGTATGGATGAATGTTTCCTATTAATGTTGTTTGTGAAGAAGAGGAATTGATGGGTCTCCAGCTATTAAAAAAAAAAAAAAGGAGGGCGCCGTGACCCCCTACCAAAGGGCAAAAGCAGAACGAGGACGCTCTTGATGTTCCCGAGGAAGAAGATAGCCTGAACTCATAAAGCGCATTCCCCACTATCATAAATGGATTGTTTACATTGTTGCCAGATGTCTCCCCCAACCCTTCAGGGCAGCAGTGGCTTTTGTACCTACAGCCAACGCAAATGAATATACGAGGAGAGGAAAGGATCTGTAACCAGACCGGAAGGAGATCTGGGAATGTCAGGTTCCTGTCCGCTCTCCTCGCGAGAAAAAAAAAAAAAAACCTAGTTGTCCTCCTTTCTGTTTGTGGTTTATTAAATGTTCTGGGTTGCCTGAACTTAACAATACGAAACAGAGTAAGAAACAACCTTCATCAAAAAAACTCAAAACTCAAAGGACCGAGTTTTAGCAACAGGATCTCATGTAAGATTAGCATAAATGATCATCATAGTATGGTAGACGCACTTTCGTTTTTCTTTATTTAAATTGAAGTGAAGTCAGGAGACAGTGCGGACACAGTCCGAGAACTTAAGAATGACTTTTATACCGGAGAACGAACAAAGCAACGTCTGTCATGTTAATATGGACTCTGAAAGATTTAGTGGTTTTAGCTCGACAGTCTTAATGGATGCAAACTGGCGCCCACGTTTGAAAGTTAATGACAAACATTTTATTTTCATTTGCTTCAAGCAAGATTAGTGACTGGCTGATTATTTTCATTCCCTGACTACTGACGTCTCTCACCAGATGTTCAACTTATAAACATTTCCGATGGTTCTCAAAATAGATTTTTTGGATGAAGGCTGGGGAGATTTTCTTTTTTTTTAATGCGGCAGCAATTAACTCCACAATGACTGAGGTGTAAGTTATTTTTATTTGGTTAGACACGCTAATGAGTGTAACAGTTATTTTTATTTGGTTAGACACGCGAATTAGTCCATATGGACGATCTAGTTTTGCACTATTAAATGTAATAAAAAAACATTCAAGTGAATAAATCAAAGTAAAACCCTTGTGCAGTATTTGCGTCCTATTATTTGATATTTACATCAAAGGCATTTCAGCTCAAAGGGAAAACACTGAAAGAAGGGAGCTGAAATTTCACCCAGATGGTGAAAACATGTCAACTTGGTAGAACCACTTACTGTATTTTTCAGAGTACTAGTCGAGTTTTTTCCCCTCATTTTCAACACCCAAACAGACCATTTTTTTCCATGTACTGTATTTTTGCTTCAAAAACATGAATTCAAATGTGAAATAAATAAAATGTCATTTACAAGGCTTAAAACAACTATATGTACCTCTAGTTTGATGTAGTTTGCATTTTCATATGCACTTTCGTTCAGCATCGCCTAATTACCTCTTTGTTGTCAACAATGGGGCTAAGCGGATGATTTTTTTTGGCGGACTTTGGCGCATAATGAAAATAAAAAGATCGCGCTACTTCTTCAGCCATTAGTCATGTGCGAACGAGCCGGCATGGATGTCGGCAGGTGGGGGGAGAAACAGCCAAGCGCAACCTTCCACGCTCTGATCTCACAACGGTCAAGAACATCTCAAGTAAGATGATAAGCAAATCATCTCCGAAGACCTCCACTTCTAACAAATTGGATGGGTTTGACGATGACTACTGAGGATGTTGAAATAATTCACAATGAGATAGGGGACATCAGGGTGTTAAATGGGAGGAGCCATTTGGTGTGTCAGATGACTGATGATGACTTTTAGGGCATTATTTTAATAACATACGACATGTGTTATAATTGGACAGCCATAATCGATGTAACCACTGAAGTCAGGGGTAGACTTGTTTTTGTAAAATTCACCAAAAGTAAAAAATAATGGGGGGGTTGACTTATAGGCTAGGTCGACTTAAAATTCAATCCCTCGGCTAATATATTGATAAAGAAGATGACGCAAAAATGATCCAAATACTGCACAAAGGTTGTACTTTTAAATAGAATGCATTTCAAGTGGATCATGTTCACCTATTTGGTGCATGTGTGTTTAGGCACACAAAATGAGACGTGACTGTCAAACTGCACACATGGCCCGAGGCCACTCATTTGTTAAAATGAACACAGAGGATGGGTGGGGGGGGCATTCTACATCAACAATGCTCTCTTTGGTTCATCCTTTCTTCATCCTTTTTTGTCCAAAGTCTTTTTTTGGACACAAATGAGATAGCCTTTGCTTATTTCTAAATTGCCTCAATTTTTTTTTTTTTGGTTGTCAGGAATCTGAACTACAAGGAGACTCGTTACGACACGGATGATAAGCTGTCACCTTGGTGCCAAAAATAAACCGTTGAATGCTAGGCAAAAGACATGATGATTGCTCCCATGCTTCCACATGCGGTTCACAAGCATGTTAAAAACACATGTAACACCCACGCCAATCATGTTAGACACAAGTGGCTATTAAGTGTTACCATAATGGCCATTAACCTCCAATGAGGGCAGCATTAAATGGAGCTGATTAATTAGAGCAGATGTCAATTTATACCCATTAAAGCCATCAATAGTGAAATAACGTTGCCTTTAATTGTTAATGGACACACCATAAGTGCCCTATTGTCAGCTTGTCAAGGGCACATTCAGAAAAGTTGACCTCAACCTCAATGTGGTTTTCAATGAATTTCATGCAGAAAAAGTTCAAGAGGATCCAGGATGAATGCTTTGCTGTCTGAAAAACAGAAAAAAGGGTTGCCTGTTTGCCTACAAGAATCAGAGCGACTCAGACTTTTTTTTCTTTCGGTTGATGTTGATTTTTGGCAGAAAAATTAAACAATGACACATTATGTTGATATTTTTTTGTGGTTAAATATGTATTATTAATTTGGTTAATTCCTTATTTTTGTGAACATATATCTACCACAATCCCAAAAGGAGGATGCTTTGTTGAATATTTTCTGCGGAAAAATATTTATTCATAAGTATTTATTTTTGAGAGTAGGGCAGGCACTTCGTGTTGATAATATTTTGTGGACATTTTTTTAATAATTAAGTTGTTTTGGTTTTTTTTGTCTGACAGATCTCTTCTCTAATCCAAAAGAGTTATCTTGTGGACCAATACATATGAAATTTGAAAGGTTCTAATAATAAATCACAAGTTTTTCTTGTTTTTCTTTCCTAAAAAATGCTTTGCACTGATTGAGTGTTACAGAAAACATCTTTTTCAGGGTGTACATCACTGAAAGATTGAGAACCACTGCCCTGACACATTAAAATTACATATACACATTCCAGACCGCGGAAGTGAAGGAATTCCCACACGGGCTTTGTGTTACCAAAATAACTTTTAAAATGAGCTTCTCATTGCTCACCAAGGCCTTTGAAAAAGTCATCCCGCTGCATCTCTCTTTCATGCCGGGACACGTGTCATTATGCGCGGCTCAGCCTGGCTCAAGAGGCATGGCCATCATTAGCTGGGTGCTAAATATTTAATACTGCCCCGACTACAAAGGAAGAGCAAGGCAGTAGACAAGAAAGGGCAGGAAAAGCAACACAAAAACAAAACCGTTGCAGCGGGGCTGTTATCCCTGGCTTTTTCTGCATTTTGCATTCATTTTCTGTCTGGTTGGTTTTAGTGTTATTTTCATAGCCCAGTACGTGCCGCTGTTTAAAACTCCAACCCGAAAATCTACAACAAATTCAATCGAATAGAAATTGCGAGTTTTTACGTCGAAAAAAGATAAATCAAACTTGGTGAAAGCCTATTTGTGTTTCTCGCCGCAGTTTTCAGTGAAGCAAAAGTCTTAAGGCGCTCTTTGTTAGCGAGGCATCGTGAGACATCGTGTCCTCCGTGTAATTCAATCAATCAGTTTCACTCAATCATACCAGTGCCTTATGGCATTAGGAACTGGTGACACTCATTTAGTCCATTTAGTCTGGGCATCTCTCTTCGGAAAGTTGAAAGCGAGCAGCAAAACCGACAGTTGGGGGGCTCCTGTCCTGACCATGGTACTAAGGGTGTTTTTTCTCAAGAACAATTCTTGGTACAAATGATGATGCACGCAGTTTTACTGCATCAAAATTCATCACTTTATTAACTTCATTATTTCTATTGGTGTCTACAGACATCAAAGATGCATTGTTACTGGGATGCCATTGATTGAATTTTGTTTTTCTTTTAAACTTTTGTTTGTTTTTTTACTTGGTTTTATTTTGTTCAAACAAATATATTTTTTTTTTTTTTGTCCGGCCCGACTTAGGAAGACAAATTAAGAAACATAGTGAGGTAATAACATTATGGTCATAAATCTACAGGGGTGAAAAAAAATAGAATTTGTTTTTTTTTCTGCTTTAACCCCCCCCCCCCCCCCCCCTTCTTTTAGTTTGTGTCTTATGTTAAAAACAAATACAAAAAAAAAAAAAATCTATTTTTTTTGACAGGTCTGACTCAGAGGGATGGTCACATGTGAAAATCCACAAAGAGAAGAGTTTCATTTTGTTAGCTTGTTAGCTTTTTTATTTGTTTTTTTTGGAAATATATAAAATCAATTTTTTTTTTTACTGTTTTCACTTAGAAGAAAAATAGCAAGAAAAATAACAAGGTAAACCTAGAGTAGAAAAAGTAATAGTCATATATAAACAGCCACAGAAAAAAAAGGTCTAAATTTGTTTTGTTTTTTACCTTTTCTTCCTTTATTATTTTTTTTGTTTGTTCAAAAAAAAACATCAAATAAATCATTGTTTTGGCTGGTATGACCTAGAAGAAAGAAGAATACAAATAAAAATCGCAAGGTAAATTTGCAATACCAATTGTTATAATTAAAAATGAAAATCCACAAAAACTAAGCTTGATTTTTTTGTGCTCTTGTTTCTTTTGTCAAACAAATAAATAAATATGTAAAATAAGTATCTTGTCCGACTTGGGAGGAAGAAAAATAGCACGAAATAAGCAAGGTAAACCTGCAAAAGAAAAAGTTATGGTCATGAATGAAAATTTACAGAAACATTCTTTGAAAGTTTTTGGGCTTTTGTTCCTTTTTTTAGGTTTTTTTTTTTTTTTTCTTTAAAGTTTGCTCACAAATGAAAGCTTGGGCCGCGATGTAACAAGGAAAGGAACACTGTCCATTTTAAAATCGATGGATCCCAAAACATCAAACTTGTAAAGTTTCCTCAACTCATAACCACAAATGGAAACCACATTTGCGCAAGAGCAAAAAGTCAAGCCAGGTCGACTCATTTGAGTCATGAGCCTCCATCATGGAGCTTTGCTTTGATGATAATTTGCTGATGTTGCACAAGATGCTTTAATCTTTGACTGAATAGTAGATTGGCAAAAATGTCAGCAGATAACACTCGCAGGAATCCCCTTCAAAAGTATGGGGATTCTTCATTTTGAAATCGCCATTACCGCCATTTAGAAAAAAAAGCACACAAACCCAACAGCGGTTAAAAACAACAACAACAACAAAAGAAGATTTCAAAACGTTAAGGACATTAGCAGGAACATCTAACACACACAGGAGCAAAAGTCAAAGGTAAGAGCAGGGGTAAGCCACCTTTAGTTACACAAAGAGAATTTTGGGGGAGGGTGCCTGGATTGATTTCAGGGGTGCTTCAGCACCCCCAAAAATGGGCCGGACACGCCCGTTATTCCAACTCAACTACGAGCTGAAAAAAGACATGCACGATAGAAAAAAAAGCTGTTTAGGTTCTTTTCAACTGATAGCAACGTAAAAAGGTCAAAACACAAAGTAATCCTGCAAAGGAAACAGGATTTAATCATTGCATTTATATTTTCCAACGAAAGCCAAAATGCCATATTTTTGATGGCCAAACAACTGGTCTGCATTCAGCTCCTTGCTTGCATATAAAAATTGTTTATGCATTTTGGTCACAAATTAAATTGGATGCCGGGTTTTTTAACAATGTGCCTTTTTGAAGATTTATAAACATTTATGCAGCTTATTTATTGCTATGCTAGTGCTATTACTGCTGTGTATGTATATGCGGCTATGAACTCATTCAATCCCACAGATGTATTTTTAAGAGTCTGAACATTCATATCCAGGTTCTTCTTTTTCCACAATTTTTTCAACTTAAGAGTCAAAAAATGGCAGGTGAAAAATGTAATTATTTGTTCTAATACCTTCAAAAATGTAGTACATAAATTGACTAATTTGGTACCTAAATGGATTATTTTAAGACTTCATCGATTACTTTGTCACGGGTGTCCAACTCAAGGCCCGGGGGCCAGATCCAGCCCGCCACATTATTTTATGTGGCCCGCAAAATACTGATTTGATTTCAAAGTTCCGTCTAAAATGCCAAACTCGCAAGTTGTCTTCAACTTCGGTAAGTGTGTGACAAACACTTAAAATGTATTTGAATTCACAGTCATTCTGGCCCTTTGACAGAAACTATAATTAAAATATGGCCCACAATAAAATATGGCACCCTTGCTTAAAGTACTTTTGTATCCTAAGTAGTAAAGTACCTCAGTTATTGGCTAATGCTGTGCTTCTTTCTTTCTGAAACTTGGGCCAGCCTCTTCGCCAAATCACTTGCTAAAAACCTCGAAGTTAGAGCTATAATTTTAATTAGTCTCATTGTTATTACCAGTTTGACCTGAGTGCGAAATAGCTCGCTCATGTTCACATTGTCGGAAATAAGGGTCATGTACTCGGTAACTTAATTTCACACTTTATACGTGGCAGGCACATGAGAGCCAAGTATTGTTTTATTATTTATTTTTTTTAATGAAAAGTAATTTCCTTGAGATGCCACATCAATCGGAGGATACAATTAAAAGCTTTGGGGAAAAAAAGGAACAATGATACCATCCCAAATCCGCCAAAACGCTGAAATTCAAAAAGATTTTTTTTTTTTTACATTTTCCAAGAATGCAGACATTAAATTCCAGCAATCTGTATGTTGTTTATCTTCTTTTTTTTAAAGTGTTTAGCTAAAGGAGGGTCTAAAGTTCAGGTGAATTAAGAAAATTTAAAGCAATGAATGTTCACATAATATAGTGATTACTTTAGGGACTAAAACTATGAGAGTAATTGATTTTTTATGGTAATAAGCACTAAAGTAATGTATTACATTAACAACTAAAATACAAAAGAAATCAATACCTCTGGATTCACAAATTTGAATGAAACCTAGTTACACTTGAGCTGTTGAAGATCTCTGTATTTATATAAATGTAGTGAAAAATATAAAAATTGGTCATTCATAATTGTGTTATTTAGTCTTTCACGTTTGTGTTTCGTTAAGCAAAAATAAAAGATTTTGATTTCATTTTTATCAGAACACTGTACCAAAATACTCAACAACTGAAGCTCTACGAGAGAAATCAAGGATGCTCTCATTACTTTCAAATCATCTGTGTGTTGATATTTTGGTTGAAGAAAAAGATGGCAAAATATTGCCAGATAAAACAGTTTGTCTCTTTTTATTTAAAAATGAACACTAGATTGTTTACATTTGCACGTTAGCTTGTCCATTACTTAAAACTGTCAATTTGATATTAGGCATTATTATTATAATATTTTAAAAACATTGCAAAAATTTTGACTCATTCTTGTGGACTCAAATCTCGTGAGACATTGAGAATTTGTGTCCCCAATTGTCGTCCCCATCACTATATTGCCGGTATTCCCTTATTCAACAGTTGTCAAATAAATGAGCAAGTGGGTAACAGCAGATCATCAAGTTAATAAATATGAATAAAATTCTGCCTGAATTTGAAAAGTCCGATTCCATTTGAATGCACCTCAAGTCTCGTGTGCATCTTGACATGCCAACACTCCCGTTTAGTGGCAAGTCACCAATGCCAGAGACTTGTGGCTTCCATCTCCTACGATAATGACATAATCGACATCTTTGTTTTCTTTTGGTTTTAATTTGAAGTTTCCTGAATTACTGAAAGAGTCATAGGAGTATCACAAAGTGCAAGAGCAATTTTATTTTCCTTCCCTATTTGTTACTTGTTTTAGTCAGTTATATCACTATTACCCCAGTGGGCATTTTTGAACTCTCATCTGTGCACATTTCCCATGAATGAGCAGCACAGTTAAAAACTAGATGGGAAGTCAATCGTGTGAATGCTAAAAAAAAAAAAAAAAAAGTTAGAAAAGCTGTCTTTTGTAAAGATCCTATAGATGGCCAAAAAGTAAATTTGCATTTTGACCAAACAAAAAAGCGAGTGAAATATGAGTTTAATAAAAAAAAAAAAAAAAAAAAAAAACAGGGGTGTCCAATCTATATTCCGGGGGCCATTTGCGGCCCGCCATCCATATTTTTTGCAGCAGGCAGCATGACCTAACAATACATTTTAAAACAGCCTACAGTTCTATTTGAAAAAGAAATGAAAAGGTTTGATGGTTGACCCAAAAGAGTGGGAAAACAAATCCTCACTTACCTCATAACTTTTAGCAGGAACAATAACATCAATTCAACAATTTCGTAATATAGACAATGTGTACAATGATCACCTTTAATTGTTTTACAGTGTTTTAAGAAGTTAATGTTAAAAAAATCTCTCTTTTTTTTCTGAATGCGGCCCTCAAAGAAAAAAATACAACACCTCTAATCTCTGGTTTTAAAAATGACAGAACTTAAAACTGGCGACAGAGAAGCCAAAATTTGTACTATTACATTACACCCTTTACTGTATGTTACAAACAGACATATCTGGAATTTAACGTCTGCACTCATTCTTAATGTCCGCATCCTTAGCAGATATAGCCGAAAGCGGCCGTTGTGCCCAATAAAGGGTGAAGACTCTCTAGGTATATCACTAACAAAAACGCTGCTAAATTTAGACTTTACCATACACGTATCTCAGCAGCGTTATACGCAGCAGGTCAAAAGTTTGGAAACACTTTCAAACCACATTAAGAGGTCAATAAATTCAAACTAATAATGCCTGAAAATAAACAGCTGAGAATTGAAATGAATTTCATGTCAAGGGGCATTATCCACATTATAAAGCTAACAGAAAAAAACAAGTGCAAAGCTGTTATCTGGTCAAAAGGAGCCCACTTTAAAGAATAGGATCAGATTTTTTTGTTTACCAAATCATTACATCAAATTTTCCTTTAATGTCGGTGACTTAATATTACAATATAAATAACTACAGTGTGTTCCATGGGCGACACAGAAGTTGCTTGCGAGTAGTTGGTAGTTTTACCAGTGCCGAGAAGGGATGTGTGCGTACACGTGGACAATAAAAAGCGCTCTCATGGGCTTTTTCCAAATCTGATGACTTGACCGACTGCCGTCTGGTCCGCATGCTTTGCTTGAACCTTTGTTCGTCAAGGACATCAGTCTGAGTGGTATTATTTCTCAACAACATAAAGGCACAGTGTACTCTGAATTTCATAAGCCCCATGACAGACAGTCTGGGTGGTTGTATCCCAAAGGATTTTGAAGGCAAATGAAATGAGAAAAAAAAAAAAGCTCCCATTCAAGTTTTCAGGAGCTGAGCTGCATGCTTGTAGATGACCACTACAGATTCATACTCTGGATTTTCTTGTCATAAAAAACAAAACTAAATTTCACTTTCTTCAAACCTGTTGCAACGTGATAAATTTATTGACATTTTAGCTCATGAGACCATGTATTCACTATACATTTAGGATGCACTATGTGGTAGAGGCCAAAAAAGATGGCTGAGGTGAAACTTAAATATTGTCAAATGTCATTCAAGGAGGTACTGAAAAATATAATTGTTCATGTCATTTTCTGTTGATGTGAGTATAATTATGACCAAAACAAAACAAGCAGCACTAGGCCCCAAAGTCTTTCTTTGATTTTAGAGGTCCCTTTTGTGCACGTGTTTGTTTTTTTTGTTTGTTTGGTTTTTTTGTTTGTTTTTTTTTTTTTGGGGGGGGGGGGTACTTGCAGTTCTCATACACCTCTCCACCTCTCCTCCACTTGATAGGCAGCGCCATTCTGCAGACCCACGACACTCTCCAAATGCTTGGCTCGAACAGGAGGCAGCTGATCATACATGTCAAAGCCCAACTGGGAGCTCGGTTTGGGCAGGCGATACAGCAGCAAGTGCTTCTTTAACACCTGCAATTTCAGACAAAGATGACAAGTGAAGAACAAAACAAGCACTTATGCTGCACTGTTTTAAAAAAAAAAAAGTTATTTAAAGAAAAAGCTAGATTACCACATTTGCCGTTGTTCGTAGCTATAAGAAACATTATCCCTTTAAATGCCAAAATTAAGTAGTACCTATTGTAAAGATGTCTTGTGAAGCAGCCCTCCATCATTCTGCCCTATTTCCAAAATTGCTAAATTTAAATTTCACCACTAATTTTCAACTCCTTGAGTTTTAAAAGGCCGAATGAATTGAACGAGTTACGGTAAATCTATTGCCTAGTCTAGATGCTAGTAAAATCAGAAAAATTAAAAAGTTCTTACAAGTAATACATCTTGAATAGGCTGGTGGAAAAGATGAGAGTAGATGAGAGACTTAAGATCAACAGACACCTCTCAGCATGTGTGCAAAGGAAGTGGAGTTTAAAAAGTGTGATTATACACAAAATGGAAAAAAATATAAAGTACCTCCTCAGTCATGTAGTAGATTTTCCTCAGCATGCTGTGCCGTGCTGCTTCAAGTTCCTGCAGCGGATGAAGGAAAATCAGATAAAAAGGCTCTAGTGCTTGGGCACTACAAGCCGCAAATGTTTTCACACTATCTCCATTCGCATGCATTACTGACAGCTGTCTCATCGATAAAATGTCACCTTAAAGGAAAGTACAACGTGTGACATCCTTGAAACCTCATCAACAAAATTAAAACCCCAAAATGTAAAAGTCTAAGATGCATCAGTGAAAAAAATGCAAAATAAGGAAAAAACACATGTATAACTTAGGAGTGAATTTTTGAATGCAGCCCTTGTTGGCAACAGTGAACAAGTTCTTATTGGCGCAAATAATTGACGGCTTACCTTAACTAAAATCCAGCGATGAATTATGGCCACAAGTAGTATCCTGCTTGCTTATTGCGCCTTTTGGCCATTTGCACAAAATGAAGAAACGGTAGCGCTAATGGGAGCGAGCTGAACTTTCTAGCGGAGTGTTCCCAATGTGGGCCAATTGATTTTCAGTTTTATTGAAAAGGTTTTGCAAAATAAATAAATAAAAGAGCTTGGATTCGACGATCGATAGCTTCATGGTGAAGCAAAAGAAAGCAAGTGATGTACTCGCTCGTGCAAGTTGACAGGAAATGCATTCGATGACCACTCACACTGCCGAGCAACGCAAATGTCAATAGATACAAATTCAATGCACCGAACAGCAATGAATAGTCCGTGAGCACAATACAAGGGATGTGTGTTAACATTTTAAAAAGTATGTGACAAACCAAAAATCACAACAGCCGCATGTCAGCTCAAGTTTCTGGGGCTGACAATTCAAATTTTACTACACTGGCTCAACACCGGAACCAAGCAAAAAATGTTGGAGCTTGGTGAGTGCATTGCATTTCTGTTTTGTTACAGTCTCCAAACCGTTGGTGCGTTCTATACACAGTAACTTAGAAAATACCAGAATTTCACCCTATTGTTTTGCTATGGTTTTTACATTGTCTCCAAACTGTTGCTGTGTCCTATACACGATAACGTAGAAAATACCAGACCGACATACCAACCACCAGGCACCAGATCGACCAGCAATTAGATAAAGACCAATAACCGGTCAATAACAGCTAATATTGTGTAACCGGTAATGAGCAATTTTCTTTTTTTTTTTTTGTTTATCTAACAAAGTGGGGTGTTTAAACAAGCAGAATATGATTGGCTGCTTGCGGAGTTAACTCAACAAGCCACCTCTTTGCAATTGCTGTTTTTTTTTTTTCAAACTGCTCAAGAAGGGTTTGGTCTGACCAGGCAAAGGCTTCTTCTTTTTAGAAAAGCAATCAGCTCAGATTGGGTTCGTAATCTCTACGCTCTCTCAGTGATGACTCTAAGCTTGCTTTGCAGTTACACCTTCTGACTGCGTCAATTTCCTTCACATGGGATAAAGGTACCTGCGCCGCAGCATCCTGAGAGAAGACAAAAGCGTTGACATGGGCCACAGCCACCACATACATGAAGGGACACCAGGAAGGCTTCATGCTCCCGGTGACAAGAGAGCGGAAGTAGAGGCGTATCAGAGGGAGAGAGTCTTCAGGGGGAGAGGTGAATCGCTCCATGGGGATAGCAAGCTTTCATTAAAGAAATACAAGAATGTTATAAGACAGGCACTCAATGATAAAAGACTTAAAGAATTGTTTATAATGGCTAGTCACCTGTTCCTGGGTGACGCCCAGTGACCTCAGGATGCCCACGTGCTCCCCAAAAACAGCTAACCTCATAGTGGCACTGTACTTCCTCTGCAAGGGCAGCAGAATCCAGCAGCCGAACAGGCGGTCTCCGAATGACACAGACTCGTACTGAGCCAAAAGGGCTCGATACAAATCCTGGAAGGAAGCCAGGCCTGGAGGGGGGATGCTCAGGTCTAAACATTCCAGTCTTGATGGCCTGCAGTCAAGAAAGTTGTGTGGATATATAATATACATATCATATGTAATCATCTTTGTTTTGAAGCACAAGGAAAAAAACATTTGATTTTACAATAAAATAATCAGAACGTTTGCCTATTTTTTTATGTTATGGACCAATTCATCACAGGTGCGGCTGTTGTATTTTGTCACACATATTTCTGTTTCCCTTAACCTTTCAAATAAAAGTGGAGCAAGCGGGGGGTCGGCTTTAAAACGAAGTGCTATTATGAGCCTTCATTCATCAAGGAAGGTGGGAAGTCGAGTGGGAAGTGCACTTGAACGCCCCTTTGAGGGGTGAGTTGCTAAATTGAGCATTAAAAAGAACCCTGAAAGTTTATCAGCCATCTTGGTTGTTTACATTCACCGTGGAGGCTTTGAGGTCGGTCCTGGGACGGTCCAAGTGGGATAAATCCGACTTCCCAGCTTCCTTAAATGCAGTATTTGAGTCTGCGACCAGAGTTTGGGCTATTTCAGTGTCGTATTGCAGTTGTTGCTCTAGGCTATGTCAGACCTCTTTGAACAAATCAAAACATTGCTAGTGCATTTGTGGGGTGGGAAAGATGTATTTTAATAATTTAATATTCCTAATGCATGCAATAAGTTTTCAGTTTTAATTTATTGCCAAATTGTTTTTATCTTTAACTGAAATGTGCTAAACAAGTAAAACTGACATTGCCAGATTAATTAATTATAATCGTTAGTTATAGCCACAGATGACATAAAATTGAGTATATAAGGACCTCCTGAGTCATTAAATAAATTGGATTTAAGTACAAGTATACAATCAAACCTGGACAGTAGCCGGAACAGACCCCAGGTTAGCTGCTGAACCGGTTTCTCCAGGAACAAATCACTGGAACACAGGAACACGCAGGACAGCCGTGCCAGCTTTGAAACTGGAAGGATTACCTACGAAATAACAAATTCTCATTTTAGGACTATGTTCTCAAACACAAGTGGAAAAAGAGGTCTACATACTGTACCTTAAGGGCCTCCTCCCGCCAGACCTCCAGCACCAGCAACCACTGCAGACATTGGATAACTGCCTGTAAAGCTCCATGTGGGAGCTCCTCCACCGAGAGCCCTCCACCACCAGACACCCCAGTTTTCTCATAGAGGCTGACAAGCGGAAGGAAAGGCCAGTCTGAAGGCAGCGTGGGCCCAGACAGTTCTGGGAGGAGGTGGGATTTGATCCAGGGGTTGCGGCCGAAAAAAGCATCCTGGGAGACCAACACGGACGGCTCAAGGTGGGCCAGGTGAGTCAGGAAGCAACCACGAATGGAGGGCAGGTTAGCGCAGGCTTCTCTCAGGAGAGCGCCCACATTTTGGAGGGATGGAGAGTTGGGAGGACTGGTTTCCCCGTGGAGATGCAGTTCCCCAAGTTCGACAGCCTCCGGACCGCCACTGTGGCTCTCCCTTTAAAGGTACAAGCAGGAAGTTATAGTCCATATTAGAGCATGTTGCGGTCATGGTTATAGCTTGATGTAAAATTTTACCAAATTCAAAATCATCTGCAAGGTCATAAGATGAATCATGGGTGAGGAATTACCAAAACAATCAGATTCACTGATTTGGTTTTGTCTTTGGAAGCTTGCCATTACTTTTGTTCAAATGTTGGATCATTAGTGTTTTGATAAAAGCCATGTGAGAGGTTTAAATGTATTTGCAAGTGCTGTAAACAAGTGAAACCTCGGACAAGAAACCTCTTTCAAGGAAGGCAAAAACAGTTAGAAACAGCTAGTTTAAAGTTTCGCAGCGTGTCATATTTTCAGGCTCAAACATTGCATCAATTTTAACTGAGATGAATAACAACATATTTTGTATACTTAATCATTTTCCACCAGTGTCCAGT
Source organism: Hippichthys cyanospilos (assembly GCF_059441005.1). Taxonomy (NCBI): domain Eukaryota; kingdom Metazoa; phylum Chordata; class Actinopteri; order Syngnathiformes; family Syngnathidae; genus Hippichthys; species Hippichthys cyanospilos. The sequence goes on from NC_142382.1 coordinate 8,457,309, forward strand.
CGAAAGTCAGAGTGTGGTTCATCTTATTTTCTTTTCTAAATGGGTCATCTGCTGCTTTGATGAAATTTTGAATACAGAGACTTAATCTAATTTGTAATTTGACATTATACAACATCAGTCAAAAGTTTGTCTCAACTATGAAAAGAGCAAGCAACTCAAGCTATTGATTTATGAAAATTCACAGTTTTTTTATAGCTTTTTGTTTACCATATAATTCCATCAAATACAAATCTCCAATTCGGGGATTTTTTTTTTTTTTTTTTAATTAATAAGAGCGTGTTTCCAAATTTTTGACTGGTATTGTCTCTCTGGGCTCGTTTTGCACAAACTTGACAGGATAGCCGAATTCAAAAAAATAACTTACGATATGAAGTCCTTGCTGAAGACAATGGTGGCGAGCAGGTCATGAGCAAGTTGCTCACTGCCAGGCAATAACCATGGGAGCAGAACGAGCGCCACCTGGTGGTAAAGCGGGGCATGCTTTTCCACTTGTGGCTCAACTGATACCTGAGATCAGAATACAAACTTAAAATGTAAAATTGTTTGGATTTTTTTTTTTTTTGGTCTCACAATATGAATATGATTTTGAACCTACCGATCGATATGCCAAACGCAGGAGCAGGTAGATGAAGTGGTGTTCATGACGGAGGAGCCAGGACCAGGAATGAGACAGGGTGGGTGTAGCATGACTGACAGTTCGCAGATAACCAATGACAGGCTCTGACACAAGGAGGCTAGTGAACTAGAAGAGGACAGAAAAAGAAGCAAACTGCCAAATGAACACTAGTCTGCTGCTTAACAAGTGTCACAATTCACTTGACTAGAACTTCAACATGACCAACCTTGCAGGTGAGACCTTTGTGGATGCTTGTGATAGTTTCCAAAAGAAGCGCCAGGCTTGTGAGGAGAGGGAAGGGGGAGGAAAGTGACATCAAGCCAAGACGGTCTCTCCATCCTGAGCAAGCCAAACCAGGGAGGCTGGGAGAAATGTCCGGATGCACTTGACCAGACCGAACATTGCATACTATTGAGGTGGACCTGGAAACAAATAAATAGTGGGAATTCGTCTACTATGAAGATTACAGAGAGAAGAGCAATTATGTAGTTATAGATTTCACAACAAATCAAACCTACCTCAGGTTCTTTATCAGGTCTTGTACAACACTGTGGGACATTAAGGGAAGAAGAACCTCAGAAGTCAGCTGCTCCAGTTCAGGAAGCGTTTCCACTGGCTTGAAACAATTCTAAAGAAGACACACACACTTGTAAATGCTCATCAATATTTAGGGATTAATTTAAGTGCTACAGGAATCGCAGAAATATCTTGTCTGGACTGGAAGATTAACAGTAGAAGATGAGAAGAACCTGTTTGGAGAGTTGACGGTAGAAGGCCTCAAAGTAGATCAGATAGGCTGGCATCAGCGCCAGACTGCTGTCTCTCTGAAGTGGATTATCAAGACCCGTTACAAAGCTCTTCAAATGGCCCAAAAGTGGTGCTGGCAACCCTGTCACATGACCCCATAACACCGGAGGAGGAGGAGGACACTCATCTCCTGAAGAACTAGAATGGAAAACAGAGAGGATAGAGGATATTAAAAAAAAGGATCAAGCAAGAGCTGTTTTTGGTGGATGAGATCTGCAAGTGAGCAACTTCATTAATCTCAAACTGGTTGTGTTGTCATCATTTGTCATTCAAGTCGAAAGAAAGTGTGATATTGTTTTTGTGCTTATAAGAGATAAAGACAAAGAGGCTGTGACTTTTACATCATAACAGATTTTACATCCTGATGTCATCCATTATACTGCTCTCAGCCTTTTTGTTTCAACAATGTTATAATATTCTGTCCTTTATTAACCTATTCATCACTGCCATGCGTCAAAGGATGACAAATGAGATTTTTAGTCTTCATATTTTAAATATTTTCAGTGCCGCCGATGTCTTTTCAGCACAACCCTACCGAGGAGCGCCATTGACGTCAATTGACGTCAACTACGTTGATAGGCAGAGAAGTCTCGGCAACTCATTTGATCATTAAGTGGAAAAAAAAAACACTAACTTGACAGAAAGCTTAAAATTGTGTTCCCTTCTCTCTTAAAATGGCTGGGATGAAAAGTTAAGAGCTCGTTTGACTCTTTAAACAATCACATGCAACTTTTGAAGAATATGCTATTCAGGACAAGTTTAAATCGAGCCAAGGCTTTTTTATTATTATTTTTATTTACCTGACCATGCCAGCCTGCAGTTCCTGGTGGCAACCGGCAGTATGTGTAACTTGGGTAAGAAGAGTAAGCAAAGCCAAAACCTTCTCGAGGCGCAGATGCGTCAGAGGGTCAGAGAGGTCCTGCGTTTTACGGACAGACTGCAATGCTGTCAGTAATGCTGGATACAAATCTCTATGGAACAGAACCAATCCCAACATAACGTACTTAGTCATGAATGAAATGAGGACAAATAAATGGTTTGGCATAAAAGTGCTTGCAAGAATATAAACACACAATCTTCAAAAAGTTCCATACATGTACAAGTCGCAGGCCTGACCATAGCCGGCTGCTACAGCCCACATCCTGTAAGCTTCTGTGGTGATCCTGAGGGCCTTTCTTTGCTCCAACGGGAGCTCAGTGGGTTCAGCACTGAGCAGACGAGACAGACGCGCCCTCACGCCCACAGAGTTCAACTGTAGAAAGGATGAACAACAATTAATGATGCACATTGAACATAAGCAATGCGACTTCACCGACTTACCAGTCTGGCACATGCATGTCTGCCTGAAGTCGCCAAAACCCTTAAAAGCTTCATAGCGCAAGCAAGGGGGAGTCCATAAACAGACTGAGGGAAGGAAAAAGATGACATTGTCCAGGAAGTGGGAAGGAACTCTGACATCACCGTCTCCATCATGCGCGGACAGTCCAAAACCTGAGAAAACAAATTGTCCACAATCAGATGTGATAAGAAGAAAAAAATACAAACATTGACGAGGTGATATAATTTGGCTACCTGAGTGGCAGATGAGGAAGAGTGTCTGGCGATACGGGTCAGGATCTCTAGAATATCCTGAACAACCCGGGGTGAGGGTCGGACCACCTCAAGGATGTAACGTAACCTTGGGAGGAGTTTCATTCTCAGGAGACCCTGAAATAAAATAGTACACGAAGATCTGACAGAATTAGCATACAACTACCTGATATTGTGATCACAAGAATATGTATTTCCAGTAAATAACATGTTTATTTACGGTATATAATCTAGTATACTATCTATAGAGTATCAACAAAATATATTTAGAAAATAATGCATTTGGTTTAACAATCTTTGTGCCATGCTCAATCACCTTGACAACATCTTGCCCAGCCACATCATGATCAGTCTTCCTCTCCTCCCGCTCCTTGGGAGTCTCTTTCAAACTTTCATCCAGTCCTTCATCATCTTCCTCCTCTTCCTCCTGCGATGGCAGCAGGGGGAAGGCGGCCAAGCCACGAAACCAGTGGAAGGTGAGGTCCAAACACTCCTTTGGTGCGAGAAGTAAATCTACAAGTAAATGTTTTGTCCATCAAAGTTTGGAGTACTGTAGTCTCACCTCGTCTTCTGTGCACACCAGAAGTGCTCGGAGGGCATGCACGGCGGCGGCCATCACTCCCTCCACACCATCATCCAAAGCGAAACGAAGCAGGAAAAGCAGGCCGGCGTCGAGCAGAGTGGCCAACACGCTGCCTTTCAGGGTTGAATGGTAGTCTCCAGTGCGGGCCTGTGAGCCGTGCAGAGACACACGCAGTGGGCTGAGGTGTGGTGTCGATGCGGTGGCGCTATGCAGTGTAGCTGAGAGGCGATGAAATGCAGTATGTGGAATCCAGGGATAAGACTTTGCATGTTTGTGTACCTTTGAAAGAATATTGCGGAGGGTGTTGAGGGCCAAACTCCTCTGTTGGATAAGTTGACTGCGAGACAGAAGGAAAAGCTCCTGTAAGGAATAACCTGCTCGCTGGGGGGGGGACAGCATGAACAGCAAAAAGAAAGAGAAGTTCATGGGGTGAGAACATACTGACAGCAAGTGTTGTATCAAAAATGCTAAGTTGTTGTCGTGCAGCACTTCACAAATGACAGTCCTTTTTAACCTAAGATAAGGTTTTGTCCGTCTTTTAAACAAAGGTACTCCCACTAAAGTTAAAGCGACATCTTAGGAGATTCATTTAAATTATTTAAAGGGTGAAAACTGTTATTGCAGTTTTATTTACTTCCTGTGATGGACTCTGCTCACGTGTGCAGTCAAAATTAATATATTGTTTTTTTTCTTTTTTGATGCTTGTTGGGAGAAATTTATAGCAATTTACACACTTTGCAAAACCAAAATCAAATGTCTCTAAGTTAGATTAATTTATTGCATCATCTCACAGAAAAATGCCTGACTCATGAAGAAAATCACTGGTGTTATTTTTTTAGAATATTAAATTAGCAATTGAATAGAGCTGGCCAATTAATCAAATTAATACGAATCATGAAATCAATGTTTTGCAAAAGTGGCAGAATGCTGGATGGGTGGTTCACAAGACATGTTAATAGAAGTTAATTAACTTCTTAACTCATTCAGTGCCATCCATTTTCTGACCATAATTTAACACAAGTAAATAAATAATCAAATAAATACATACCTAGGCCTAAACTAATGAAATTCTTAGAAAAAAAACGTTGAGATTGGATGCATAAATTGTAACATTTAAGCAAGTCATGCACATGGTCTGAATATTAAGTCTACATTAAAAAATGATTTGGAATGACTATACTATATTATTGTTTACCTCTGGTTCTTCTCCATGGTGATGCAGGCCCAGGTGGGTGGGCAAATCTTCCGTGGGAGGGATTAGATTTCCATTAAAATCAAAACGGGCCTGCATTGCCTAAACAACATAAAAAAATACGCAATGTCTTTCAGCTTGCTATAGTGTTCAAATTGAGTTCATTCTCATAGTAGCTCGTCCAACCTGTTTGGTTCGAATTTTTCTGGGTGCAGGGAGGTCCCCCATCCACTCCAGCTTTTCTGGCTCCAGTTTGTCCATGTGCACCCATTTCTTTTCAGGCTTCACCGGCAGATCTACTACAACAAAATGTAGACTCTTAATTATAGATGATTAGTCATCATTATTCTATATGTTAGCTAATAAAAAAACTACTCATTATTTTGAGCCTCATGACAACTGATTTAATGGCTGGGTGACTTGCTCAGGGGAAACAAACAACTGAAATCCAGTGCAAGAACCACAAGCGATACTTTCATTAGGGCTAAGTGTAACAACAAAGCAGTCGGGAGAATGACTTCAAAGCTAATCAAACAAAGTAAAGCCAGTGTTCAGCTTTATGCAAGAAAATGCCTATGCGGCAAAATCAGCCCATTTAAGTTATATCATTATATCATGGACGCTTGGTTAAAAAAAAAAAAAAAACAAGTGAAATGATTGGCGTGATGAATGGGGAAAAACTAATAATAATTTAATCCTTTACTGGGCACAGCGGCCGATAGTCGAAACAGGCAAAAGCAGTCTATTAGCCGCAAGTTTTTCTATTTTTAAGTCAACAGGCAAGAATTTTAAGGATTTGAGAGAAATTTAGGGTTAGGTTAAAATTTAAGCAATGGCTGTTATGGACGCTTTCGGTTGTTTTGCCTGTTTAGATTTTTGCCGGAAAGCGGCCAGTAAAGGGTTAAATAATTATTAGCTTTTCCCCATTCATCACTCAATCATGAATATTGAATAGCTCAATCATAGATTTGCTGATTGTCATTTTTTTTTGACTCACAACATAATCAATTAGTAACTTGACAGTGGCTACGTTCACATCTTTGAGACGATTTATGAGACGCACAACGTTAAGGGTGAAAATGGAGAAAGTTGGCAGGCAGCTAATTTTATGTATCTTGTTGACAGGATGGGACGGAGTCCAGGGACTCATCTGGAGCTCCAAGAAATCTGTCTAATTGAAGGATTTCTCAAGCTCAGCAATGTTTACAAAGTGAAGAGCAAAATTAATATAACTTGAGTGCATTTGGTTCATTTGGATCTGCATCAGCCTAAAACAACAGAGAAGCGAAAAGCCTAGGAAGTTTTTTTTTTTTTTTTTTTTTAATCATCATACCGTTCATAGCAGATCGGGGCGACAGTTCTTCCTCCTCCTCTTTCTCTTCCATCTCCACTTCTTCGTGTTTTGGAGAGGCCGCAGCACCACCGTTGGAGTCTGAATTGAGATGAACACTTTCCTCGCCGCTTTTGCCCTCTGGGCGTTCATGTGATGCGGAAGGAGCTGGGGCGCTCGTTGCTCTGCGGGATCGCACAAACTCCACCAGCCTCGGATCTAGCATGCAGAAATAATTGTTTTGAACTAGTGGACCAACATAACGGAGAAACAAACGCCTTTGCGCACTGGCCTCATTGAAGATCATATCATGTCACACCAACGACGGATGCAAAACCCTACCAAGCTGTGTTAAGAGCCTCTCCTGCTCCTCTAGTATCTCCGATTGGGACATTGCCAGAATCTTCTCCTGGTTCTCCTTATGGATCCTCCTGGTCTCCTCTGAGCTATTGGGACACCTGAGTCCATCACCAGACACCAGTCTTGAACTTGACAGTGAAGATGCTAAAAGGATTTGAAAATACACTGTATTTTGTATACGGTGGTCAACGGCCTTTATTTACTCAACTGCACATGGCATTAGACATCTTTATGGAAGTAGAGGCGAGATCTATTTTGGTAATAAAAATAAAGGGGAAGTCAAGTCAAAAATATTCTTTCCGATATTCTTTTATGAGCCCAAACCTGTCTAAACATTCAGCATTCTGGTTCATATTGCCCCGGTGGAATAGGAATTTAAAAGTCAAAATCTATTCAGTTTTATCCATCTCAGGGAGCTGCTGTTTCGCCACTTGCTGTCGACTGAAAATTGCATCACAGTTGCTCAGATTTCGGGTAATGACCAATCATGGCTCACCAGAGTTTGGTTTGACGTTCATAAGCTAAGCGCATGTCCTTTTCAGTCGACAGGAAGTGGCCAAGAAAAAGGATTAGTGTAGTGGCGTATTATTGTGAAGACATTATTTGGGTTGAATTTCCCTTTAAGTTAGCAGGTTCTGCTAAGGAATAATTTGTGTTGCATACAGCAGCACTTTCTCTTTACTTCACTTACAAGCTGTTTGTAGTGGTAATGTCTCCCAATACTAATGGCGCTATAGGTTTTTATGTAGGTAAATTAACACAATACAGTATTTAAAAATGACTTACGGTCTCCAGCGTGACGAGACATATCAATTTCCATAGGAAAAGGTTTGGTTTTTGGTGTAGCTCGGGATGGAAACTCTATAGGTGTCTTTCCCTCTTTCAGTCTCTGAGCTGCAAGCTGCTGAGCAAAAATGCTCTTTTTTCCAACCGCTGCCGACGGAGGCACCTGTTTGACAAGAAGATTGGCACCATTTAAGGATCATACATCTTTTCAACAACTGGGATCAACATTGGTACCACCTAATCATAGATGCTTATTTACGTACTTTTCTATCTTGCTATTCTAGCTAAACAGCAATTGTTTTTTGTGAAGGAGGGAGGGTGTCTTTTCAAGGAATACGTCATTGATGACACAAATCATATTAGTACTCACCACTTAGGTAAAACCTAATTTCTAGAAAGGTTTGAACAAAAACTAAGGATTCGGTTATTTCAATTTGGATTGTTTGTGACGTGTTTTCACAGAACCAATCAAATGTAAGGAAAATTTCTTTTGAGTTATGGACAACAAAACGATTTTTTGAAGAAGGTGTCCATTTTAGGATTTCTACAAAGACAATCTCAAGATCTCGACTTTCATCTCCTAGCAGCCAAAACTTAGACCAGTAGACAATTCAAGTAGACAATTTTTTTCAATCGCACAAGTAAGCTAGCACGCCTAGGTGAATGTGTCTACAAAAAGCTGGAGATCCTCATCACTACCATCATTCTCAATTGAATTGTATGAATGCACAAAATGACCAATGAAAGTCGAAGATACCATATGACCCTCTTGCAGCTACCACCATGTATTATGTGTCATTTTAAAAGGAATCGTGTAGAATTAAAATATATCAATATAATTTTTCATTTCACCGACATGAGCCTGTTTTTATGAAAACACATCAAATTTATGCATATTCTTACCTCAATGCCATTTTCGGAGCGATGCGATGCTTTGGGGAATGCAATGCCAGTAAATTCTGGGAATGATATCGGAAAGGAGCTGGTATCTCGCTCCTTCAAAAGGAAAATGTTAGTTTTTTTATAATACCACATAGAACTAAACCTGTTTAGTTTAAGGAAACACTACTACATTAGACTATTACGGTTTCTTTATAAGCATTTTGTGTGGGTTTGGTCTTAATAGAATGTTGCTAGAAAAAAAAAATATTCATATCTTTTTGTAATAAAGCCAAGACTTGATGATTTGAGAGTACTTACAACAATCTTGGACAGAACCGCACTGATGTGCGTGTCATGTCTATCCAGCCTCTCGGCCGCATCCTCATCCTCGAATGTGACGCGGTTGTTTTTGAAGCGGGATTTCTTAGGAGGCGCAGGTGTCAGGGATGGAAGCTGGTCTGGAAGATCTACAAATTTAGTACACAGCAGGAATTAATTTGTGGAGTGAATGTGTGTGAACAGAATCTCTTATTATTGTGATATTTCCTTAATCAGGCTTAGCAATGGTAAAATTTTGTTGACTCCATGGAGCCTGGACTGTAAGATACCCTACACAACAAACTAGCTAACGGAGCTGACCATGAATGTTAATATCATGTGTTCGGTTGAAATAATACTTAAGGTGAGGTAGTGATTGAAAAAAGGGCCATTTAGCCGGTGTGATTAATAAACCACCTAACCTTCTATGGTGACCACATCCCTCTGACTTTCTGGATCGTGACCATTACAATCCTCCTCGGAGTTTCCTTCTGTCTCGCCTCGCCTCTTGTCAGGACGACGGACCACGCTGGCCGCAGAGGGAGCGCCTGATTTGATGAACTCCTCCTGCTCCCTAAGGAGGTCCGCCTCCGAGCCACCCGGCTTGGGACGTCGCAGCATCCCCCTGGTAGAAAAACAGAATAATTCAATCAATTCTTTATTCATATAATCTGTTACATGCTTAAAGGGGGTGTGGGAAAAACTTGTGCCATGTAGTGCTTAGCTAAAAATCACTTCATTTCAATAATATGCAAAAATATATATAATTTATAATGTATATAACCATCGAATTCTCAACGTTGTTGACCACTTGATGATGCGACAAAGTAAATGAAGCAACATGAAGGTTTGACGAGAGTGCAAATCAATTTGCTGCAACGTTTCATTGTTTCTTTAAAAAAAACAAATAAATAAACATTTGGCCATCATTAGTTCAATTCACCAGACAAGCGAATAACAAAAAAAAAGTGACTTGTGAGAAGTTTTAGTCGAATTAGACGCTTAAAATTTGTAGCGACTTCGCTGTAGGGACGCCAGAAACAGTAATACTACTACTAATATTAAACTGCATATTTTATCATGTTTCATTATGGGAAGGACTGAACATGATAAGACTCCAAATTAATTATCACGTCATCATAGAGCTAGAATGCAGAATAAAAAACAGCTTTGTTTTCACGTGGCTAAATTTACATTGTATTCGACAAAGGGAACTGAGCGGTTCATTTCATCTCCCCGAACAGAAGTTTCGTTGCACATATCAAAACCAACTCATGTTTCAAACGCAGCTGCGCTGCAACAAAACAAACATTTTATATGACAACGCAGCAAGCTAACCTTTAGCTGGGCGACGACTAGCAAATACGCACAGGTTCTCTGAAGTGACGCAATTAAATGTGCTTTCAAAATAAAACCATTCTCAGGAAGCGGAAGTGTCTGTTGTTGACCATCTTCTTTAACAAAATAATCTTACTACGGCGAGGATTGGCTCAACTTGAAAATGAATATAATTTTTAGAATGTTCTTTTTTGTGCATAAACTAGGGGCGTGTTTAAACTAGAGGTTGCGGTAAAGCGTTAAAGACTAATTTTAAAATAAAAGCTTAAAATAATAAACTGCACGGGCAAACGGGACGACGTTTTCTTGAGCTACCAAAAGATTTGCAGCTTCGCCTCGTCTACATCACACATCCCGCAGGCATTTTTTTTCTGTCATAACCTCCTCCCTTTGTGCAGCAGTGGAATCGGTGCAACTGAGGACGTCGGGTTAAATCGGGACGCATTGAAGCCCCCATCCACCGTTGACTTTTTTCCCCGACTGCGTGATGGTCAACCTTTGCTGTCTTTGCTGCGGTGAAATCCCTCAACCCCGCCCCCTCCAGTCGGGACCACCGCGGGATCCCCGCCTCACAGTGCAGCTGCAGCCCACCGGTACTACCAACAGTACAGTGGGTCCGAAGGGGAAACGAACACAGGGGGATACTCCTGCACACGCAGAAGATCGTGCACTTACCGCCTGACATGCAAGAAGTGCAGGATGCTCTCCTCCGACCTGGACTCGACGGAAGACACCGAGGCCAGCGCTCTCAATGATGCCGAGGAAGAGGAGCAGGAGGCGGACTCGCCAGCAGAGAGTGATACGGATGAGGTAGGTGGTTTGCACTCATCTCATGCTGACATCCAAAGCCAAAAACTATCACAAATACTAATAATGCAATGATGTAGTCATGTTCAATGATAATTGACACACTTATTGTTGTAGTTGTAGAGGTGTGCACCTGCACCCCATTCCCATTAAGCGTTCTTTTAATTTATTTACTTTTTTTGCTCTATTGCTTTTTGCTTATTTTAACAAATTATGAAGGAGCTGCCGCCTAACTATAAATAGCACAGCAAAAAAGAGCATTGGTACATGCTATGTTTGACATACGGTGTGTATTCAAATCCTCAAATGACAGCATCTTTGCTCCCCTGTAGTGGCGGTCGCTGCAAAAATAAATCACCGTTTCAGTTGTCAGTCATGTATAATATAAAACGATAAATAATAATAAATTGTATTTTCAGCATACTGTAATTCAGTGTGTCCTGAAGAGAGTTGAATGAAACCTGAATCCTATGTGTGTTCAAATTATGCACGCAAACTATTTTAGCACAATACAATCGCCATATCTGTACAATGTGCATTGCATGTAAGTCTATTTCCTGTTTAATTTAATTCTGTTTAATATGTGCATCATTCTCATACTGTTATTATTGCCCGATTGCACAAATTCCCCATTGAATGAACGCACAAATTATTCAGATTCTGTTTATTGGAACATTAATTGTCAAGCATGTCTAAATGTATTCTGATAATGAGAACAAGTGTCTTTTTACCACCACTAATTGTATACAATATATTAAACTACTTAGCCACAGCAGCAAAGCAGAAATGATCTTTGAATTTATGTCTGAGTGTAGTGGTTTGGACCCCACTCAGTGGGGATGTGAATGCGAGTGTAAATGGCTGTCTTTCCCTGTATGTGTCTTGTATAAAGATCTTATGTCTCTGGAGGAGCAAGGTTTGGAGCCAGGAGCAGACAGGACATGAAAGTAGAATTTTTCAAAGTATTTAAACTAGACTTGGAACACAAGACTCAGAAAACTAGACTCAGAAATTAGACTCGGAAACCAGACCTGGGGGGAAAGTAGGTAGACAGCTTGACATGATAAGTTGAAAAGACCCGTTTCATATCTCAGATGTGGTGGGTTTAAATGCGGGTTCTGGCGTCTCTCTGTGTAGTTTGTAATCCATATAAAGTACACAAAACCTCAAATCATTGAGTATGTAGATGAAGCCCATCTACATTTTCTTGTAACTATGCATCTGAATTGAGGATGTCACTGCTGCCAGTGGGTCTGTCCTCCCAGTGGTTCATCATGACAATTGAATCCCTGTCTTTTTTCCCTACATAAATCAAGTGCGGTTGAAGCAGGACAATGACATCGCTTTGCCTGAGCTTGAGCGGTAATGGATGACTTGTTGTCAGCAAAGAATCCTTTCACTCCATTAAACACAAGATGACAAAACGAGCTCCTGAAGAGGACTAATAAACAACTACAAAGATGGGAACATCGTCTTTTCTAATTTGTGGACCATCAATAGATCCAGCTTGTAGATGCCTGAACGAACTGATTGAAATACATTAGGGATGAACGAATTAGTGTCTGTGGGCAATTGTCTTTGCTGGTTGCAACAATTTGACTTCTTGTTAGTATTGCATATGTGAGCAGCTTTTTTTCTGCTGCTTGTCTGCCCTGAAGTTAGTACAAAAATACTTAGTAGGGCAGTGTTTAGCATTTATGAATACCTTTACAGTAGTGTGCAAAAAAAGAGTCACTTTGACTGTGGAATCGTAAATACCAAGGAACGACAAATCGATGTAAACAACATGAACAAAAAAATGGCGGATGAAGTTGGCAAAAAATGCTTGTAAGTGGTCAAGTTTTGCTGAATAACAAAGCAGATGGACGACGATTAATATGTTGATGTCAAAAGACGATGTGTCCAATGGACTCATGTTGATTTGAAAGAGAGAGAGGGAAATATTGGTATCCATACATGCTAAACCAATGCAAAGGCGTATTCTGCCCTTAAAAACATATGTTCCTAATTGTTCTTGACTGAAGCTGACATCATATGTGCTCAGGTAACAGCCAATCATGAAACAGCTGTTTGCTGTGTTTGGTCATGTGATATATGCAAGCTGAGCCAGGATAGGTTGTTACCTGAGTACATTTGATGTCATTTTCAGTCTATAGTATGTAGTAAAATATTTAAAGGGATGGTAAAATGATTTTCAGCTGTAAAAAAAAAACAGTGTCTCGAATTAATTTGAAAACTAACTTAAAATTTTCGTGGGAAATTAATATTTTTAAGACACATTTTGTACATTAACTAAAAATTGCATCACATGTTCTCAGGTAAATGACCAATCATAGCTCAGCTATGGGTTTGGTCTTGTAAGATGTAGAATGTAAAATGTAGGATGACATTTTTGGTTGTAAATGACATATAATTAGGTTAGTATTTCCTACTGAAAACGGCAAAATAAGTTGAGTATTGCTTTAATAATTTGAGAGATGACAACGTCTCAATGAGCTATTTTATCCTTCAGCTGCATCAAAACCTCACAGTGACACGACGCGCTTGAACTGAATCCCCCTGAGCTTTCTTCCTTTAGATTTACTTTGTGCTTAGCTGTAGGAAAGCTTCGCAATTTACTGTGCGTGCTCTTTCATTATCCTCCGGGCTACAAGTCATGATATCAGCGACATGTTTTAAGAGGCTCATTGCTCTAAGTGGGCCATTCCTCAGCACGCGTTCTCAACTTCTCTCCGCAGCAGCGTCCAGTCAAGCAGTCACTGGGAGCCTGCGTGTGCCGTGAATCTCACTGGCGCTGCCTGCTGCTCTCCCTGCTGATGTACAGCTGCCTGGGCGCAGTCAGCTGGTGCCAACTGAGCCGGGTCACCAAGATCAGCTTCAACTCGGCCCTCACCTCGGCTTTCGCGGCGTCCTTCGCCACGTCCATGCAGAGGGGAGTCCATCCCGGACGTCACTCCATGATCTACCACGACAGCCCTTGCTCGGACGGTTATGTCTACATCCCCTTAGCGTTCCTCTTTTTGCTCTACGTGTTGTATATGGTAGAGTGTTGGCATTGCCGCGCCCGTAGCGAGCTCCAGTGCAAAGCCGACGTGGACAGCGTGTACGAACGGGTGACGCGCATGCGGCAGGCGCAGCCGTGCATATGGTGGAAAGCCATCAGCTACCATTTCGTGCGCCGGACGCGACAAGTCACGCGCTACCGCAACGGCGACGCCTACACCACCACCCAGGTGTACAACGAGAGGGTCAACACCCACGTGGCAGAGGGCGAGTTCGACTACGGCCGCTGCGGGATGAAGGACGTGTCTCGTGAGCTCAGAGGCTTGGATGAACACCCGGCCACTCGCCTGCAGTTCACCAAATGTTTCAGCTTCACCGAGGCCGGCCCGGAGAACGATTACCTCAACCAGCGAGCCAGGTTCTTCGCGGAAGCGGAGGGTTTGGATGATTACATGGAGGCCAGGGAGGGGATGCAGCTGAAGAATGTGGACTTCAGGGAGAGCCTGATTGCCTACGTGCACCCGGATAAAATGCCCTGGTACACCTCGCAGGTGGCCTTCTGGATGGCTGCTCTCTTCATGCTCTCCTGGCCCCTGAGGGTGCTCGTCGAGTACCGCACCGCGTATGTGCACTACCGCATTGAGAAGCTGTTTGGGATGGACTACGCATGCAGCGGCGACTCCCCTCAGGATGACGTTAGTTGCGCTATTCCAAGAGTTGACACCTTAGACAGCACCGAATTGGAATGGCACATCCGCTGTAACCGGCAGGTGATTCCCAGCTACTCGGAGGCCATGCTGATCAACATGAGCACGGCCGACTCCAATTCGCTGCAGGACACTGAATGCACCACGTCCTCCAACTGCTACCTCCTGGACAGCAGCCCCACCACTCAGAGCTACGGGGCCCTCCACAGTCAGTCGGGCCGGGAAGGCGGGCGCTCGAGGACCAGGAGGAGGACCGTCACCAGCTCCAGCTGCTCTTCGCTCTTCTCCTGCCAGGGGGCGCGCTTCCGATCCCGCCTGTCCTCCGCCACTTCCCGCTTCTCCTTATGTCGCATTTACGGGTCTCGGCGCACGGTGGCTCTGTGGAGGAGCCGAAGCAGCAACATGACGGACCCCTGTTGCATGGACGAGCAGGGGGGCCGCTCGGACTCCAGCCAGCTGGCCCTCAGCGACAGCCCGCCCAATTACAGCGACGCCAGGTTCTTTCCTGTGCTGATCGTGCACGGACCTGACGGATGCGCCGGCGAGGATGCCCAAGGAGGGCAGCAGCATTGTTACATCCGAAGGGGTTCTTCATGTGTGGAGACTTCCCTGTGAAGAACACACTTGATTTTTTTAGAGATTTTGAAAGAAAATTGTGTTTTCCGCAAATTCATTATTCCAACATTGGAGGAACATAGTTTTTAAACAGACCGTTTATTTGATCATTTCTTATGCTGTCAATTAAACTGAGCTAAACAGACCAAAAAAAAAAAAAAATCATCAATTTGCGCTCTTCAAATCAAAATTTGCTGATGCACCATCTTCTATTTTGTGCATAATCCTGTCATCCGTCCAGCTATGTATGATTTTACTATGTCAAAAAAAACAAACAACAAAGCTAGTAACGGACAAAAACTTTCATTTGATTATGTAACAACTCTAAGAAACTATTGCTCATATTTTTTCATCAAAGACAATGTTTTCAACCAGAATTGATGCTGTATGAGACCTACGGTAATTTAAATTTGTGTGATGGGAGTAATTAGGCCCTTGATCCGCGTTAAACAAGAACTTGATGAATTGCATGTTTGCAAAAGTATTATCTTTCATATGGAAAAAAGGGGCATTTTTTTCCCCTTTCAAAGACTTGTACTATAGAAGGTGGATCAGAGACATGTTGTGAATGGTTAAATATATGCAACCGGGAAAGCTGCTTATTTTAATATTAAAACTGTTTGTATCCGTTTTTTAGTTATTTGTCTTTTCTGTTTTATGTTTTCAAAACTCTTTAACATTTCTGAAAAAATAGTGACAAGCAGACACACGCGTTAGAATTACAGCTTCGTTTTACAAGTCTAGTTATTGTGAGCGGTCCTGCAGAACTCAAGTAAAGATGAAATGCTAGCATTTCACCACAGGATGTCGCATTTTTTAAACCATTCCTTAATCGAGTCACTGATTAGTTAGAGTGATTTTTTTCAGGATCGGACAGGCTAACCAGAGCAGAGCATTTCTGGATAAAAAAAACAAACAAAAAAAACTAAGACAATAAAGGAAGACATAAAACAGTGTATGCTCTGTAAACCCTGTTTGTTTGTTTTTTTTTATTTGAGAACTACATTTGTAATGGTATTTCTATGTGTACATAAAGATACTTTAGATGTGGAAGCAAATCTGTTTTACGGTATTTCTGCCTCTGCAATATGCATCCGTTAAATAATATATACATAAAAAATATTCACAGTAGATTAGTGGTCCCCGAACTTTTGATAAAACATTCACCATGACTCATTCTTGCAGTCGACAAACGAAAAAAAACTTTAAATAAATCGCCATGGATGGGGAATTTCTTGCATCATTACGCTCTCTGGTTTCCCTGTATTCTTTTTCCTGCCTATCCATGTATGTTTGAATTAATTTGAAACCATCCACAGTGGTTATAAAAGTGACCAGTTTGGAAAAGGTGGGACAGAGAATATCTGTTTTCAGAGTTTGGTGGTTTAAAAAAAGGCAAAAATAATAATAATAATAATAATAATAATAATAATAATAATAATGATAATAATAATAATAATGATAATAACCCGCAAGCATAGCATACAGTACTTCCCGCCACCGCTTTAAAAAATAAGAGTTCGTCTTGTAAGCAGATAATATGTTTTATTGTGAAAGTGCAGTGACGTTACTTCCGACGCGCGGATTTACGCTAACTGATGAGCTAATAGAACCGATTCGCTGTCATCCACATGAACCTATTCAGGGCCGACACTTTGTTCGAACGATCGCACAAAGGAGAGCGTAGCTGGGTTTCCTGTTGAATCGTCGAGGAAATGCGCCCTTTTTTCCGTTTTTGTCTTAAGTCGGACACCCAGGGCGCGAGTTGCTTCGGCGGGCTGTTTACAGCGAAGTTTCCACCCGGTGGTATGCATCGTCCTCGCTCTTGTTAGCTCCGAGCAGGCTGTGAAACTTGGGATCCCGGATAAGGATGAAGTTGCAGTGCGATGTGGAGGTGGTGAACCGTATGCTACCCGCGTTCGGCATGAAAAGTCGCGGCAAGGGGGCGAGGGCTGTGTTGTCCATCGGGAAGCACTTGGACAAGACCAGTCAACGCTGCAACGTCTACATGATGATCTGCACGGCCAAGGACAGAACTGGATCCAAGTATAAGGTCTGCTCAGGTTCTCTCTTTCATGACATACTTGATGTATTATGGCCAGTTTATTTATATTTTGATTGTATCGTGGCACACATTTTGATCACGTGATCTCTGTTTATCTGTCGTTTGAGCTCGAGTTTGATCCATCTTTATACTTGAAGGGATATGAAACTTATTTAACCGTTGTAGTGATGGGTTGATGAGGCGTTATGGAGCGTATCGGCACACTGACACGTTGTGTTGATATTGTGTCATCAAATACTGACACCTGCTGGTTGTTAAAAATCCCTGCTGGCAACCCACTTGACTAACTGAACTGACCTAGTGTATACCAGGGGCGTTATTAGACCTAATAAATTAGAAATTATGGCAGATTATTATAAATTATTAAATATTATGTCAAATTCAATCAACATTTTTTAGGTAAATGTTTACAGTCATGTCAATTCACCCAATGTAAGCCAATGGGAATTTTTGGAAGAGAAAATGAGGCTTTGTGGGAAAAGGGTAAACATTTTGAATACTACATGCAGTCCTCTCATGATTATGTAAAATAATTTGAAATTTGCGAGCGTTTGCCGTTATGGACTTCTCCCTGTTTTGACAATTTATTGTTAGTTTCGCTTTGAATGCTTTGTCTTTGATGTATAGAAATCAAAGGCCAAAAATAGGTCAAAATGACACTCGCTAGTTAATACTTTTAACACATCTGTCCATTTATTGTCGACAAAATATGACATTAAATGAAGGTTCAGTTACCATCCAATCACAGCTCAGTTTGGAAATGTTAGAATCAAACAGAAAAAAGAGGTGAGCCGTGATTGGTCGTTACGTGAGCCTTGAGTGTTTCATGGCCTTTTTTTGTCAACAAGTTGAAAAATGTAGTTGGGGTTCTATATGTTTGAAAAAAAGATGCTTGTTACAACTTGAAGTAGACAGGTGTGTCTGTTAAAGGTGTAAATTTGTGTAATATCGGTACTAGTTATAATGATTTAAAAACGTGTGATTTAAGAACGCATTCAAAAGAATGTTAAAACTTTTAAGTATTGACTGGATAATTGGCGTTTAAATATTGTTTGTTTAAATATTTTTATATATGTTTAAATTTTAAACAAAGTATAGAAGGAAATGTATACAAATTGACAAATGTTCTTTTGTTAAATGTATTTTCTATTTTTTTTATGTGAAATAATCAATCTGTTTTGAAGTGTATGGCTTTTTTCTTTTGACAGAATGTTTTGGTATGTAAAAACCGGGTTTGATCAAATTTGATAAGCTTCAGCTTCATCCAAGCCTATTTGACTGGCAGAAGGGGGACTAAAATCTGTGTTGCATGTGTTTCTTTGAGTAATTGCTAATCAAATTAATCTAAATCGGAAAAAAAGTATGTTATTAAGTGTGCATGATAAATACTTATCAATAGACAAAACATGATTTTTTTTTACGCCTGAAAATGGCTAAATCACTTTTGTATTCCTTTAACACCCCAGGCTTTAGCTAAAACATAAAACCTTGTTTTCATCTGTTTTTGCATAACAAATGACGAAACAACTCTTCCAATTTCCTTTGGAGGTAAATACTTGACAGTGTCATGAAACATTTGATGCAGTGGCGAAGACTTGATTGCTGTCATAAGCCACATTTTGCCACCAGCAGAAAAGAAGCCAAGACTTTTTTCGGCATAAATATAATCATTACTGGCCAAGTATGTGGAAAAACACAAGGAGACGTAACAAGACATGACACACAAGTACAGCGAGTCCTTGCGTAATGTAATGCTGTTGTAGCAAAGGCAGTTGCACAAAAGAGACGGAGAGTCATCAAGGAAAAATAGTGACTGTTTATGACTAGTAATGATGCATCGTCAATGTCAATATTTTACAGCGTTTTTTACTTTAGCATAAACAGCGTATCTCGCCAAACATTAGCATCAAGGGTAGCAGTTAGCATGGGAGTCAGCAAAATCAGACATTTCTGATGAATGTGTTGAAAACATTCATGTTAGTACATTTAATTAGTTCATTTATTAAGAATTAGATCGTTTTCAACCACATTCAGTTGTCTCACTTCATTTGACCCCATAGAAATCGTGTCCAAATCTTGTATACGCCACCACAAGCATTTTTTAAAATATTGTGACACTGCAAAAATGAGGCCCAAACGAGCGTCGTGAAACCGAAGATGCCGGGTTCCTGTCTAAACTCGAGCAGATTGTGACGTACGATGTCATCCCGGCGCGTTGTGAAACGGAATTTTCCATTTGTTGAACATTTGCCAATCTTGTCTCGCAGCTCAAAGACAACATCGAGAAGTTCTTCACGTGGTTTGTGGAGGAGGGCAAGGCCACGGTGAGATTAAAGGAGCCTGCTGTGGACATCTGTCTGAGCAAGGTAGGCGCGGCAATGCTTTGTCAAAAGGCATCGTGAGGCATTTAATTACCAGTTCATTCCCGGTTGCTAGCGTCTGCTTGCCCGTTTGTTGCCCACACAAAACGCGTTTGTTTTGACGGCCACGGTGGCAGCCTCATTGTTTCCAGCGGCTGCTGAGTCTGAATGCTGCCAGGCGGCCGTGACCTTTCACCTACATTTTGAGCGCCGCCGACAATAGCGTTGGCTTTCCGACAGTCGGTCTGGACGAGTAAACACGCAGCATTAATGAAGCAAAACCTATGATGTCATTTGATGCTCAGGCCGACGCAAACAGCCTGAAGAACTTCCTTTCGGCCGCTCGCTTGGCGGACAGGGGGAGTGACGCCAGCACCCTTCCGCTCTCCACCCTCACGCCTGTTCGCGCCAGGGACGTGGAGCAGCCCAAGAAGAAGCTGGCCATCGTCTCCAAAAAGGACTACCCGCTGACCTCCAGCTTCCCGTACTCCCTGGAACAGCTGCAGGTCTCCTACTGCAAGCTGTCACGCGTCGACACACGCATGCTGTCGCTGAAAGGTGTGTGATGTTCAAAGACGACTTTGCGTTGACCGTACCCATGTGCTCAACAGTTAGCTGCTTCATACTGCAATTACACTTAGAGTTAATGTAGTTACACCTAAATCTTTATATTACCTTAACAAAGATAAAATTACTTACCTTTGCCGACGAAGTATTGAAACGATTCATGTATGCTTGTGGGGCAGAAGTTTTTTTTTTTTTTTCCTCGAGGGGCCTTTTGCAAAATATAATTGAGCACTGGATTGATTTGAAATGTTCTATGTAGTCTTTTTTATCCTCAGTGGACGAAGCTGACAATCACTTAGTAATGAAACTCTTCATGTGTACTACAGCGCTACAATGATAAATCAACAAATCATTGATTGTCAAATTAATCAAGAATAATTTTTGATAGATTTATCATTTTGAGACCGAGCTTAATTTAAAATTGTCCAAATTACAAATGTCAGCCTCTCATCAGTGAATATTCTCACAAAGTTGTGTAAGCAATCAAATGTTTTACATTAAAATAAACATATTTTTTTGCATATTTGGCCTTTACTCTGTTACAGTCCAGCTCAGTAACTATGTCTTAATTTGTTTGTTAATGCATTGTCCGTTTGAAATGATGTACTGTATTTGAATAAATTAAAACTTTTTTTAAATCCAGTCCATTAATTAATGGACAATTTAATCTATTTTTAAAACAGATGCAGCCCGAGTGTGTTATGCACGGTACGTGTAAGACTGCCCCCTGGTGGCCAAACTGCACATACCAGAAACTGAACAACGTTAATTGGCATTGAATATTGTTTCACTCTTTAATTTCCATTTAATTATTATTATATTACTGTATGGTAAGTAAAATGTCACATTTTTGAAGACATTACAGATATTTTATTTTAGAGAGGCTTTATTTGTTTTTCGTGGAACAGATTAACCCTTTAGGTGTCAAACTAGCAATATTGCACTAAGCAATGTTTACAGTACTCGCACACTTGAATATTATTTCAGTACTGACTATTTTTACACAGAGCTGCGTCTTTTACATATTTTTTGCATATTACTTTTTTTTCATTTCCAACCTTTGCTGATTTTCCATCGTTTTTTGTGCAGCTCTTCGGAAACTGGACCTCAGCAACAACCACATCAAGAAACTTCCCGCCACCATCGGCGATCTGGGCTGCCTGTCAGAACTGGTCCTCCACAATAACCACCTGGAAGCCTTCAGCGAGGCCCTCTGTCTGTCCACGCTGCAGCGGACCCTCCAGCTCCTGGACCTCAGCCAGAACCGACTGCAGTTGCTTCCCGCTCAGTTCTGCCAGCTCCGGGAGCTGGTCAACCTCAAGCTGGACGACAATAAGCTCGTCTGTCTGCCGTTCCACTTGGGACGCCTCACCAAACTGAGGTTCCTGTCGGCAGCGCACAACCAGCTAGCTATGCTACCCAGCGACTTCCGCAAGCTGAGACTCGAGAACCTGGACTTGTTCGGGAACCCGTTCATCCAGCCCAACCCCCTAGACCACACCATGAGGCTCACGTTCCCGGTTTCCCTTCAAGAGCTGGCCTCCAGAGCTGTAGCAAACCTCAGGTTTGAATGATTTTCCGTATCAACATTCCTAAAGTTCACCCACGATTTAGATCTGGCAATTTAGATCGCAAAATGAGTTCCAATTATCAAGTTTTCTACCCTTCACTTTTAGAAAAAGGAAATCACATTGGTAATATTTAAATTAAGTGCTCCAACATTTAGCAGTGTATATTTTAATAACCGATTTATCTTTGATCAACAAAATAAAATAATGACATCTGTTTTTTGTCCTTTACTATGTTTGCATTTGACTTATTTTAAGTCATTTGTTAACCTATAATTGATTATCTGTCTGAAACCCAACTGTTTTTAGAGTGCAGAAAACTGGTTTAAGCAATGGTTATTTGGGGGGAAAAAACAGTACCAACACATACATAGATATATACAGTAACAATACCAACGGGCATACATTCTTTATCCTCTGAGAAGAGTGACTTAACAGTAATGCTGTAAATGCTAATGAATTCAATAGATCAACACGCAACATCTATCATGTCATTTTCTTTTACCAGCATCCCGTACGGGCATCACCTCATCCCCGCGCACTTGTGTCGAGACCTGGAACTGGCCAAGATTTGCGACTGCGGCCGCTTCTGCGTCAGCTTCTACATCAGGACGTGCGTGAGCATGAATCTGCACCAGGTTTCTCACACGGTGGTTCTTGTGGATGACATGGGTGGGACGGACGCTCCGGTGCAGCAGCACTTTTGCTCCCTTTCGTGCTACTCCGAGTTCTTGGACAATTCCCTCCAGAGGGGAATCAGATGAGGACAGTGTGGACGTTGCTGCTGAAGTAGTTTATGATGCTCAAAGACTGAGCCAGAACCAAGCATCCAAGCACACATCCAACATTTAGGAAATAGCCCAGAGGTGAGCGGAATTCAATTCTTCCCGATGCATTCTCCTACTGACTTATTTGAAAAAGGATGAGGGAATAACGAAATGAAAATGTGCCATAACCTCATTGCCTCTATACCGGGGGAGGCAAAAAAAAAAAGAGTTCATGTGTTATTGACCCACTGTTTTTATGTTAAACATTTGAATAAAAGTATAAATTTCTTTAAGAAAGTTTACTGTGGGAATCCAAACTTATTTGCTGCACTAACTACACCACAATCTAAATTGGTTCATATCAAAAGTATATCAGTAAATAATACTAGAGAAAATCTATCATATGGGGAAACCATTTAAAAAAAAAAAAAAAAACAGTATTATTATTGTTTCATCTAGGTCTTCAGTCAAGTGTTTGAAGCCATTTTTTTTCAGTCTGTTGGAGAGTGCTGTAAAAACTGACAGTTAATAGAAGAAATTCACAAAGGTGTTCAGATGCAAGGTTTTTGTTGTATAAAATAATTAAGATGAGAAGATATGTCAATTAAAACATTTTCCAATATTGATGTGATCGCTAACCTGTATAGCTTTTTAATACTGTACGTATAATAATTTATAAATGTGTAAAAAATTATAATATATACAATTTAAACCTGTATTACGCTTTTGAGGGGACATAAAAATAATTTTAAGATAAAAAATCATTTTAATACAGTACATGAGAACATTCAGAATTTTAGCAGTCACTTTTAAATGTAATCTCTGGTTTCAATCGTGTTTGTCAGTTTTTATGACATTTAATTCACCTTTTTTTTTTTTTGTCAAGTTGTAGTCCAGGAAAACAATTTAATTTGCCTAGTTCATATGTCAACATTTTAGTGTACTTTTAATTAGGTCTATTGTTTTACCTTTGTTTTTTTAAATTCCAACAACCGGCTTCTAGTCCAGAGCTTCTCAATTATTTTTTTGCAAAGTGCCCACTAGGAAAGAGGAAACATTTTGTGCTTCCCCCACTCACCGCGGTGACTATAATATCATTATCCAAAAAAGTATATCAAGAATTGCATCTTTTTTAACATTAACAAAAAACTATAAATCAACATTATGTTTTTTTCCAGGGTATATTCAGGTTACAGGTTAGTCTGAAACTGAAAAATAGTGCATCAAAGTGTCTAAAAAATAAATCACTTTTTTTTAAACTAGAAACATTTTGACCAAGTGAGTCATTTGATGCAGAAAAAAATCAAATTGCTAAACTGGGGTTTGTCATTTTTTGTCATTTTTTCTCATCTTTAACTAAATTATCTTTAGGATTTCTTAACTAAAATGCATTGATATATTCATTAGTCCACGAAAATGCATAATGATTCATTACCAAGTATTGTCAATGTATTTAATTAACCATACTGACATTCAAATATTCCAGTTGACCTTTTACGTGAGCAGGAGTCATGATCGGCAGATCGCTTTGATTCCTAAGGTGAATGATTGGAAGTAGAATCAAAAATCTATGACACAGCAAATGCAAAATCGTGTGGTAATGTTGGACAATATCCCGTCGCATATTGGCAAAACGTATACATTTGTAATGAGAACATTTGTCATTTCAATTGATTAGGTGAAAAAAATTATCTCACCATTTTTGACCCTTTTGAAATTTTTCACTGCTACGATTAGCACATTTGCTGTTTCTGGGTATGTTTTTTTGGACCAGGTGGATGTTTGGGCGGGTCATTTTGACAAATTATACCAACACATAGATCGACATTTGTTAGCATTTCCCAACTCTAATAAAAACTAGCCAGTTGTATTTTGCTTTCCGATACTCTTTTTTTTTTTTTTCTTCTTCAAAACTGGAATGCCTCATATACTCGTGTATAATGTGCATAATTGCAGCACATGTACAAAAACAATGGGAAAATTCTGAAAATGTATTTTTTCTGTTGTTTTCTTATACCTATTAATTCATAACTTTTGCCAAAATGGGACAGGCAATTGTAACACACTTGTTTGATTGACAGTCCGACGAACATTCAATTAAGAATTTAACGATTCTCCGGTCTTAGTCAAGTTCATACATGAGGGAATTCTGGAAGTGGAATCCCGCCGTTGTGGCGTGATCACTGAACACGGTCACATTACCGTCTTGGTCGATTTCCCTTATTTCAGGAGGGGGCGAATTCTTGTCTGATTCTGGTTTTTGGATAATCTCCTTTTCTAGAAAATCTTCCACTTCCTTCATGCTGACCTCATCCTTCAATAAGATCGGGTTGCTTTCCTCAATTATGTCGCCAACTCGCATGGAAGAAGTTTCTTCTGAGGTCTCACTTCTTTTTTCTTCCACAGGTAGTTCAACCTCCTCCTCTAGACTATTTATTTCTACCTGCAAAGGAATCGAAACAAAAATCATATGCCTTAATTTGAATAGTTTACATACAGTGATTTCTAACTTTTCATCATTCATTCTTTCCATTTTCATTTGGTATAACTATTATCTGCTTTTAATGAAGCACAAACATGCCACTTTTCTCATATCAATTTTAGACCTAAACAAAGGTGAAAAGTGTGTACAAATTTCAGATTCTAATACTTGATTATTAAAATAAAGATCATAAAATTTCTAATCGAGTGGTCACTATGACACAATTTAGCATTACATGATTTTATGTTTCAATTAATTTGCTCTTAATTTGAAAAGATAAACATACTGTTCCTGTAACGGCAATAACTTATATTAAATTTGCTGATACCTGTAAAAAGGCTGCTAAAATCACACTTTAGCCCCTCATTAAATCTAAGTCTGTTCCATGGCCTGTTTTAAAAAAAAACTTACACACCATAAAAACAATCAGGCACTTTTGTTTTAACCCTATGACAAATGAATAATGTGCTGATAGTCAGAACTCACCTTATCGTCATTATCTTTGGTCTCCTCTTTCATGTCGGTGTCCTTCACATGGCCGCTTATATCTAAATATGCATCAGGTACACACACACTTGCTGTTTTGTTCTGATTGGAATCACTTCTCCGTGGTTCATCTTCTTCCCTGACTTGAGCCTTATTTTTATTTTCACTGAGGTTGGTGTGACTTTCCTGAATGCTTAGTACATCCTGTTCTCCAGTTTCGTGTGTGCCCTCTTCTCTTCTTTTCACTGTCAATTGCTCATCATCCATCAGAGGATCCTCACTTTCATTTTCAGTGAGGTCGACCTGACTTTGAAGGACATCCCGTTCTCCAGTTTCCTGTGTGTCCTCCTCCAGATCCTTTCTTGTCTGTTTTTCAACTCCTTGCTCTGCCTCCGTAAGTTCTATACAAGTTTCATTCTCTGGCAGCTGCTGTTCCTCACTAATAGCCTCTTGTTCTTGATCACCCATCTCAGGTTCCTCACCCACAGCACCGTCCTGATCTTTCTTGGTGTTCTCATCTCTCTCTACATTTTCATGCAAAAAGGCATCCTGCACTTGGGCGCATGAGTCTGAACAAGTTTCCGTGGGGATCACAGGTGAAATCTGGAGTACATCGACACTTGCTGGGTATTCTTGGTTGGAATTCATTCCCAAAGGCACAACTTCTTTCCTCACAAGATCTTTATTTTCATTGAGGTTATCCAAAGTCTCTTTGATGTAATGTCCATTCTGTTCTCCATTTTCCTCCTCCATAGGTTCTTCACCTTGATCGCCCATCACAGTTAACTCACTATCAACTTCATCCTGGTCTTTAATCAGCTCCTTTTCAAGTCCTTGGTTTTCTTCTACATCCATCTCCTGCTCCTCCACACCACCTTCTGTTTCCTTGTTACTCCAGCAGAACTCCATGATGTCATTGGAAGGAAGGACAGGCAACGTGACTGTTAGTTGTCCTCTCTGCTTGCTGAACTTAGCGTCGCCTCGCTCCTCGTCCACCGGGTAGGACAGAGGCAGCTCCAGTCTGTAAGCGGGCGTCTTTGACTCCAGGAGCAGACTTTTCTCCTTCACTTCAAGGTTGGCGTCCGCTACTGACTTGAGTAGCGGTAGGTCGATAGTGACGATGATCTCTTTGGGCCTGGGGCTCTTTCCGGAGTCCCTGGAACATCTGAAGTCCTGCAGGTCGATGAATGATCGATATTTCACGGTGTAGCTTGGCTCAGTGGGCACTTTGCTTTTCTCATTGTTAATTTTGAAGCTCTTTGGTTTGGGATCAGGGCTAATTTTTGTTTTTTTTTCGTCTGGATATGGGAAGGCAAGTGGGTCATCTTCAGGAGGCTTGGCCGTATATCCAGGGATGGGTTTACGAATGACACAAGGTTGAGGTGTGCCCTTGTACTTTGTGCTCATCTCCCTCACATTGTTCTTGTCCAGCGTGACCTTAAAGGCATCCTGGATTCCCTGAATGGCCGTGCTGATCACCATTTGCATGAATTCGGCCTTTCTGTTTGCTATGTGGAGGGTGTCTGGGTGGAAAATGACATCATAGATCATGATTTTGTTCCCTTTTGGATCAGTGTCTTGCCTTCCTGGGTGCAGATTGTGAGGCAGCGACCAGCACTGCCCTCTGCGACCATCCTCCGACACCCCCGACTTACACTCGGGCTTCCCAATTTTATCATTAGCGCAGATGTTGATGTAACATTTCTGCTTGCGGTTCACACTGGTCCTCAGGGACCTGAATGGCTTTGGGTGGATGAACTCAATTGTGTTTCCCCTTTCCTGCTCCAAGATGCTAATTTCCTCTTCGTAGATCTTCCTATTCTCTGGATCTGCTATCTCCTGGGCGTATTCATTCAGCATTTTCCTGAATTTCTCATCTTTAAACGCCTTTGTCAAACTCTTCATTTCATCTGCTGTCATGTTCAGCTCTTTAAGTTTTTCTCCAATCTCCATCGTTACGTAGAGGAGAACCAATGGAAATAAATTTAAGAAGGGTTTTATATCACCGCAACAGAGAAAGTTTCGCCCTCAGATCAACTGCAACGGAAAATGAACAAGTTTGACATTAGTTGAGTAGTATTAGCCCCGCGTTTTGTTTAAAATAATAATTCTATTCTCCAGTTTGGCAGCGTTAAAAATATCTGTAAACATCAACGAATGTGGTGATGTTGTAGGCTTTGATTAAACATAAATTCATCTCGAGAGGTACGCTCGTGACGAAAAATGGTAAAAGTTAGCTTAAATTGCACTCAAGGTATATTTCTGTCGTTTAAACTTACCGTGCATTTTAATGTACCCAGCATGTCTTCAATGGGGTTACAGTACATTTGCCATACAAAGAAACGAACACAACGATAGGAATAACACACATATCAGTAGAATTCCATTCTCTTCGCTAAAACGTGTACTGTAACCATAGCAACCGATACAGCGTTGATACCAGGAATAAACAGACTCAAATTTGAAGAAAAAAAAAAATCTATTAAAAAAATCCATATATATGCTCGTATGTTGTTACAATACCAACAAATAGCTAAAGTAGCCCGAATACTATTTTTTTAAATTTTACTTTTTTTAAAAAAATTAAAAAAAACAAAATAATGTTTCAATTCAGCCACTAGATAGCGCTATTGACTGCACTCCTGGGAATGACCAATCCGCCAGGAAGTCGGTCAGTAAGGCAAAGGGGCGGGTGTGTAGGAAAGCGATGTGATTGGTCGCGCCCCCAACCGTTCATATTTCTCTCCCGCTGATTGGTGGGTGGTCACTGTTGCTAGGTGAGACCACTACCAGGAAAAAGCATGGAGGTGGTGTCAGTGGTTAGCCAATACAAGCGCACGAAGCATGTTTGCGTTACATAAAATAATGAATGAAAATAACTTAAGTATTCGAATCATCCCTTGGATTAGCAGTATTGGAAATTAATGGATCATAAAAATAAATATTACAAGTTGGAATGGGGGTCTCCAACGAGTTGCCTGTTCTAAAAACAACTCATTGGTTTCTAGGAATTACAGTACCAAGTGAAAATCTAAACACCGGCAGAGATTTAGTGAATAAAATGATGATTATTTTTCAGTTTCCTTATTATTGTGTGAAAGCATTAACATGATTTGTGCTTTTACATAAATGGTTATCATTAATAAGTGTATGAAACTGCTTATGTTTTGCACGAATCAGCACTGAAAGGACAGTCGCAGTTTCAACAAGGTTGGGAACACGCTGGTAAGAATTTAAAACAAAAAAATAGAAGCACACATTGACACACGGATGATTATGGACTAATAATGCATCCTAATCTGTTTCCAGCCATCATATGTTGAGGTGAATTTTATTCAGAAAAATCTTCTGGCACCATGTGACCTACTGGATCTAATGATGAGCCATAAAGGAGAGCGCTCACTCAACATTTTTGTCTGCCCTGACTCATTGAGCAGTCTGGCACCCTGGAGAATAAACAAGACATGACGTCTCTGCGTGGTCTTACAGAACCAAGCTTTTATAGCACAGATAAACCAATCAGCAGGCCAGAAAGGAAGCAGTCCCACTCGCTCGTCAGCACATTCTGGAGGATGCGTGTGTGAGCTTCAGACCAAAAAAGGGCGGCGAGCGCCAATGGTGTGACACGCAGGATGTGGGAAGGTACCACGCAATGTCTTTTAGGGAAGATTGCTGACTCAAGTGGGAGCCTACACCAAATTTTTCCTGGATTCGACACTGGAAAAGTCAAAGTAGAAAACAACCAACAAAGGCAGTGAACAGTAAATGAGTCATCTTTTTAATTACAAATATGTATTAAATAATATGAAAGTTACAGATAGAGGTATGTGGTAATCATAAAGGTATTGTCATAGTAATGGTGATTACATATTCATATTTACATTGTTTATATGTTTATCAACACGTTCCTCAAACAGGACACGCAACAAAACATTCACATATGTGTCACAACAAATAAAAAAAGTTGAGGAAGGGTGGAAAATATGAAATTCAAAGTCGTACAAAGGCTTTGGCAAAGAGTGCATCCATTAAACAAAAAATCCTTTTGTGTAAATGTACAAATGAGCAGTAGAGATGTAAAGGTCCAGTGCATGTTTTTTTTTTTTTTTCTTTTATTCCCGTGAGTCAAGACGGCCGTATGTGCCAGGCCGCTCCCTGCATTAGTGAAGTGTTCCTTGCCTACTGAGAGCCGGCAGGTACCAGCATGCTTATTGTGGCCAGGTTGGGTTTGGCGGGAGGGTTCTTGCCGGCGGCCATCTTGTTCAGGTTTCGAACGTCGGCCTGCCAGGTGGGAATTTTCTTGGTGGTCATGTGGCGCCGGGCGTGTTTGGTGAGGTGATCGCTGCGCATGAACCGC
Organism: Hippichthys cyanospilos; assembly: GCF_059441005.1. NCBI lineage: Eukaryota > Metazoa > Chordata > Actinopteri > Syngnathiformes > Syngnathidae > Hippichthys > Hippichthys cyanospilos. Next base: position 8,486,895 of record NC_142382.1, read on the forward strand.
CGGTCGCACACGGGACACACAAATTTCTTCTCGCCGGTGTGCGTCCGCCGGTGGCGGGAGAGCTCGTCGGAGCGGGCGAACCGTTTGTCGCAGCCGTCCCAGCTGCAGCTGAATGGCTTCTCACCTACAAAAAACAAACAAAGCGGTGGTCAGCGAATTACTTTTCAGCTTCAGTGCTCTTCCTATAAAATTCTATTCTACAATACCACAAGATGGCACTAAAGCCCACTAGTAGGGAGTAATATTTGGGTGTGTAAGAACTATGTTGAAGTGATGTATCATGACAAACACGATTTTGGTTATCTGGGAATAGCTACATTTAGCCTGGATTGTTTGTGGACATGGAAAGTCTTCACCGCATATGCATGGATACACAATTAAGGTGCGTTTTCTTCCTAATTCAAATCATCAGGACAGTCTGAGTTTAGGATCATGATTTATGGTTTATTTAAAGTTTAAACTATTGATAGTTATCTTTCAATAGGTGTAGTATGGTTTTGTTCCTATACTAAGTTGCTGTGTAAAATTTTTGGGGGGACGTTTTTGTTCGGTGTGTTTACTCATTCAGTGCCATGGACGAGAATTCTCGTCTTTTAAATTTGTATTAGCAATAATAAACAATAAAGTTCTTACTTTTTGTGGAGAAGAGCTGACCCCCTTGACTAATGCTTACCTAACATAAGCCAACTGCACACTGTAGTGCTGTGACCATTGGATGGCAGTGTTTCCACTTACAATTCTAATCACAGAACGGAAGTCAATCTTCCATATGGCAGCACCCATATTTACATAGACATAGCAGACAATACTTTGTTGGCCTTGAAAGGTGAGAGAAAATGCCAAATAAACTGGCCCTCTAGAGGTTTCCTTTTCCAATAACGCTTGGCACCGAAAAATTTAGTATGTGCTTTGACTCAATCAAGGATGGCAAACACTGGTGTAGATTGATATCACTCCCCTCCACTAAATTCCGCATCCTTGTGCGTACTTAATGACGGTCCAAGAATTGCTCACCCGTGTGCGTGCGAAGATGCGCCTTGAGGTGCGAGCTCTTGAAGTATGTCTTCCTGCATCCAGGGAAGTTGCACACGTAGTTTCTCCGGCGGGAAAAGTCCATCTTTGTGGCCGCCGCGCCGCCGGGCCCCGTGGGCACGAAGACCGGGGCCGGGGCCAGCGGGAGCAGTTTGGTGTTGCCCAGGGTCATGACAGTCTGAGGGCCGTGGGGTGCCTGGGGGACCGAGGACTGGGGGAGGACCAGCATGACGGTGCCCTGAGGCACGGCTGAGCCCACGATGAGGGACTGCGGCACTGCGGCGGTGTTGGTGGCGGCGGGCTGGGGGAGAATGGGCGTGGAGGCGGTCCGGGCTCCGGCGGAGGACGTCTGGACCGCGCTGGGGATTAAGGCAGATATTATACCTGATTGGCTGTTAAAGGGAAACATCTGGCAGATGATTTGAGGGCTAGTGACTGGAGGCGTGGTCAGGGCGGCCTGAGTTGGGGGGCTGTTTTGCCGTTGACTGTTAACTGGACCGGGTGTGGAGACATTGTCCAAAGAAGGCTTGAGAGGACCGGCCTCTGTGGTTGAGGGTGTGTCACAAAGAGGAAGAGGAGACGGAGGTGTGATGCCGGGCTGCTGCTGCTGGCAGGCCGCCGCCTTCTCTAAATTAGGGGCCACCGGAATGTGGTATTGGCAGGGGGAGCTGTCCGCCGTGTGGCGGATTACGCTGGTCGCCATGGACCTGCAGGGAGGGGCGAGCGAAGGCGGGCTCTTGGCCACGGAGGAGGCGGCGCATTGCGAGGACGCGCCGCTGCTGGAGGATGAGGTCTCGGCAAAGCTGGGGCTGTGTGGTGGAGTCATACACTATGGCGAGAAAAAAGACAACAATCAGGAGGAACGTCTTAAAAAATTGGGATTTTTTTTTTTTTTTATGACTCTCCAAGCAATGTGTCAGCTGTGCTGCGGGAAATTCCCAATTTCTTGAATTACTACAAAAATTGTATCCTTGTGTATTTATCTGATGACATATAGTGACAGGCATAACAATGAAATCCTCTTCCACTATATGGTCATTTCTAATTTTATATTTTCGTTCCCCAAGTAGGTGCAGTAGGTAACAGCGATTATCGACTACTGATCATTAGCCAATTCATTGCAAATTATTTTGACAAAGTTTTTTTGAGATATGTAGTTGTCCAATTACTCATTTTAGCTTCTTAACTGGAAACATTCTCTATAACATCTTTATGCCTTTGTGAAAGCACTATGTTGAACCAAAATGATACATTAGAAAGTATTGGCTTTTGTTTTGAAAAATAATGGTTGCCACTTTTTTTTTTTTTCTCAAATGCTTATGACCAAGCCAACAACAGCAGCATAATAATTTCAGCATTTTTTTTTAAATGTCTAAATGTTTCTAAAATCAGGGGTTGAATATGAAAACATTTAGAACTTGATTCGTTGATTTGATTATTATGTGCACAATGCACTTTCCCAAAACTTGTTTAATCTAAAATTACTCAAATCCATCAAATTTTTTTCTATCTGATTTATCTGCACCTTTGGGTTGAGTACTTTTGTTAAGATGCAGTGTCTACCCTGGACGGGGTGACAGAATTGCAAAATTTAGAAAAAAAAACATCATATACAGTTAAAACATGAACCTAACAGAAAAACATGGGGAGTTTACTTCTACGCTTCTAAAAATAGACCTTTGACGTCTATAGGTGTGAACGGCAGTGAATGAGTGGAAAAATGTTTTCTGTTTGCTTACAAAGACCACAAGGTGGCAGCAAATGACCAGTGTTTTCAAACTGAAGCTCCTCAACTCACTCAAACTGTTTGCTGAGCACAAATATGCCACCAGATAGAATATGCAGGGGTTAGGAATCATACCAAAGAGGAAAGGGACACAAAGTCTTTGGAGGGCTCCGGGAGCTCGGGCTGCAGGATGGAGTCGCAGGAGTCTGAGGCCGGGGTCAGAGGTCGAGGCTTGCAGGGGTTGGGCCTGTTGCTGCCGACGAAGTGACCCCAGGAGCTCATGCACACCAGCGCCTCGGCGGCCTCTAGGTCCGTGTACTCCAGACCGGGAGAGCATCTGCTGTTGCCACCTGGGACGGCCTGCTCGGCAGTGTCATGCCGCCTCCGCTTTGCGTAGGACCCACACTCCTCAGCAGACTTGTTCTGAAAGGAAGAGCGGCGTAAACGATCAAGTTCTGACACCGGTGGCATCGCGGCGGACCGACAATCGGCCGGACGGCTCGATCATTGCTTCCTGCATCTCAACTTGCAAATGAAGTGAGCGGGTGGAGGGCTGTTGAGTGACTACACCCTGGCCTAGCATGCACTGCCCCACATTTGGAGCCAGGACGCCTCCCATGGCCAAATATAGACCAAAGAGTGACGTGCTGCCCAGATGAGCCATGAGAAATCCCCACAAAGCAGGTTTTCCTCTGGAAGCTTGCTCATACCTATTATGTCTTCTTTTTACAGTAAACAAGCCTTCTACACAGGTTGACAAGCAAACACGAGTCCACGTAAAAAGAGTTGCACGTTCAATTGGCATTGCCACAAATTAAAAGACCGACTACAAAAGATAACGTCGGCTTCAAAAAAATATGACGTTAAGGTGCGAATTGACGCTAAAAAGGGTGTTGTCATTCGTCAAAAATGACCACAGCGTGCGTTCACGTCATGACAGTCAAACGCTCATCAACAAGTTACTGTACAAATATAAAGACGTCACAATGGTTAAAACAACTATAGAGAAAATGTCTTACCCCGCGAGGGTCCATTTCCATATACTTCCGGGATGGCATGAAGGAACAAAACGTTTAAATGTCACTTTTTATGTCTGGTCAAAAGCCCAGTTAAGTGAACAAAGAGACGGCGGTTCCCGGTGCCGCTGCTTGTTCTGAGGCAGGGCTGAGGTCGCTTCTTTTTTTTCCACCACGCTCCGACTGGCTCCCTCTTTTCTCTCAGCTGTGTGAGTAAAACAGGGGGCGGAGAGAAAAAAGAAAAACAAAACTCACAACGCGCACCGAGCGGGTGGCAACACTCGGCCAATGGCAATCGTGTGTGTGCGGCGCCTCGACCAATGGGCGGGCGGCGTGCGCGTGGACAGTGCGTGCTCAGCGGGCGGTTGGAGGAAACGGGGTGCGTGGCCGTTGGTAGGCGTGGCTTCGCGAGTCAGCAGTGTCAGAGTAAACCCAGTGAACTGCTCTCCGTTAAACTAGGCGAAAGGTCGATCGAGTGTATGCTGCCTTTGCGTACTATAGGAATTTAGACACGTCACACGTTTCGTAGAGCGTCTCACATTAGGAAGGATGATGTAAAAGTGTTAACGCATGTGGATCGATTTAATTTGTCGTCTGGTGTATTTTGATCTAGAAATTGAAAAATATTTCTCACTCTCATCTCAAATAGGAGTACAGACATAACAAGTAACAACCCAACTGTATAATTACAAAAGTAAATTGTGTTTTTTTGTGTGTGATTTTTTTAAATCGACCCTTTTAATTGATTTTTATTCTGCTTTTCCTTTAAACTATTTTGTTTCTTTTTGTGTCTATTTTTAGTTCATTGATTTGAGGACAATTTTAGAACGTCACAAGCTGGTGATTTTAGGTTGAATTAATTCTTAGCATCCATGCATTTAGGCAAAAAAATTAACGAGTTTACAACCCCATTTAAACGTCCACATTTGTATTCGGAGCCAGTTACTTAACAACGCAGCACGGGAAAAACGTTGCTTATAAAAGTTGTGAATAAATCATTTGGCACAAATGATCAATAATGAAGGCGACAATTTAAGCAAAGCGACGCGGTTAACAGCTGGGTTGACTCCAATGCAGCGAGAAAGCGGGAAGGACAGAATACTGCTGTTTCTGATCGTCTTTGAATGCAACATTAGTGTCGACTGAGGCTCGCGCCTGTTATTTGTTTTTAAGGTGTTTGCGTCTGCGGATAGAAAATAGATTGACCTTTGATGAAAATGAAATAAGCCTAAAATATCTTTATTATTAATACATCTTATGAAAATGTGTGTTTTGAGGCTTTTGTTACAATTGCATCTTCGTATTTTTTTTATTTCTATTTATAATTGTATGTTGGTCAGGATCGTTGGCTTTTGAGGATATGTATGCGGCCCACATACTGTAACGTTCGCACCCTTTCATCAAAGTGACGTGTTACATCAATGTGTCTGATGTACATCTTAGTTGCTATAATGCAAAAACTCAATCTTGACCCAAAAAGACCTCCAGAGCCACATTCCAGTCTGCAAAAGAACTGATAACCAAAAGCAACATTCTTTCTAACTAAGATAAAAACAAAAATCTAAAAACGGGCACATTGTTTACCCAAAAATGCATCTACATAATAAAGTTAGTACTGACCTACATATGACGTTATATCACTGACACTGGGCAAATGAAAGAAGCATGTGTCACAAGGCGCGCTCTGAAAATCCAACTAGGAATATAAACTGTAGGTTTATATAAAAGATAAAATAGGAGCACACAATTTGGGGGTATTTCAGCTCAGGCTTTTCTTTGTGGATGTGTTTCCTGTGCTTGCGTGGGCTTTCTCTTGTCTTCCTCCCACATTGCAAAAACATACAAGTTTGGCTCATTGAAGACTTGAAACTCTCCGTAAGTGTGAATGGTTGTCTATTAAGGCTATATTTATTTGGGGACTTGCTCAGGGTGTACTTTGCTTACCCCAAATCAGCTGGGAAAAGTTCAACTTTTGATATGACCCTAAGAGGACTATATAAGTAGTTTTATTAACTCATTCACTGCCATTGATGGTGACAAGTCAAACATTCTTTAAATAAATTAGAATCTTTATGATAAGGTGAAACCTAACCTTTTAGAATTGATGCTTGGATAAAAATGTGTTTTGCTGTCTAAAGTGTCAGTGGCAGGGAAAGAGTGAAATACTTATTTTCCGCAAAATGGTAAACTACTTATTTGTTTACTGCAAGTCATGCGATTTCTTTGATACATGCCAGCAATATATGACAGCTCGAGTAATTAATTGTTGCTTTCGAGGACTGGACTTTGCCACTCCTGCATTGGAGGACAAAACACATTTGCGAAATGTAATGCTGCAGGCTGAAACTCTGTGGCAATTTTAGATGTCAAAATATAATGGAAAATAATCTTCGATCAGTTTGGTGATCGATAAGTTGCTGTGCCTCCATTGCACGCTCAATGTGATTATCATGGGGTTTAAATCTGTCTGAATTAGTGTTAGCATGTAACAAAATTAGTTGTGCGGCCTGCCACCACTGCAGACCCCTGTCTCCGTGTGTGTGTGTGTGTGTGTGTGTGTGTGTGTGTCATGCAGTCTAAGCATGACTGCAGGGTGCAACGAGGGCAGTGTGTGGCATTGCAGAGAAAGGGGAGGAGTGAGAGAGCGCATGCTGTGCAGGGGTGGGGGTGGTAGAGTAAACGTGCGACAGGCGGCCGCTGCAGACTGCTGTTTGCGCGCTCAAGTGGGGAAGTCCGCTTCAACTTAGTTTGGGAATCTGGAGGAAAGGTTATGTGGGCCCTAGCCGGGCCTCCGCACGCACACCTCCTCCTGCATGCCGCCCACCTCATCCAGGAAGTCCAGGAGTCATCGAGGATATGGAGGGAGTGAAGGGGGAGTTGCCCGAGCAGGGTTAAATATATCACCCCGGGGCCACATTTCACAAACAGCTCCTGCATGGCTCTCTGGCAGAGAACTGAAGACAACGGTTACATTTCGACCTCTGACCCCTGACTTATCCAGGTTACCAATGCAATGAACTTGTTACGAAGTAGAATCGTCATTATTGCATAGGTATTTAAAAAGTGGGCGACGGAGCAACTTTAGTACCACAGCAAACTAGTTACTGACAAAAATCAGAGGGTGGAAAGATTAATCGACAGCTAGTCGATTACCGAATCAAGTGAAAATTATTTTTGGTTGCCGATTTATCCGTTAGGTATATAAAATTGTCCAAATGATCAGAATTGCAGTCTCTGAATCAAAATATTATAAGATTTAGGAATGTGTTCAATCAAAATCAAACATTTGCAAACTTGCATTTTTGCCATTAATTTGACATCGTTTGAGCCAAATCTTATACAGACCAAATCATCAACCAAATATTCAAAAATGCACTGTCAGTTTAAAAAAAAAACTAATTTCTTGCTAAAGGGATGGAATTAAAAAAGAATAATTCATTGCTTAATCAACAGATTAATTAATTGTTAAAATAATCATTAGTTGCAGCCCTACAAAATATAGTGACGTACCCTCCATCTCAGACATGGGTGCGGTTAATTGACAACTAATCGGTTATCAAATTAATCGATCATTTACTTTGATAATCAATCATGTAAATAGCTTCATAAATTTCAGGTTTAAACTTCTCATCAGTAAACACACATGTTTTTGACCACACCAGGAACTGAATTCTATTTAATTTGTTTTTTTAGCACTGCTACTTAGAAAAAAAGTCTGTTTTTTAGTAAAAGGGTGAAAATTAAAGCATTTCTCCAACTTATTGATTAATCAACAAAATAACTGACAGATAAATTAATTACTAAAATTGTCTCTAGTTGCATCCCCAATCCAGACCCCAAATTAAATGAAGTATTCCCGCACTCTTTAGTGCCAGCCTAATTTAGACTCCCCTAATATATATATTAGGGGAGTTAGGGTTAGGGTTAGGGTTATATATATATATATATATATATATATATATATATATATATATATATATATATATATATATATATATATATATATATATATATATATATATATATATATATATGTATATATATATATATATATATATATATATATATATATATATATATATATATATATATATATATATATATATATATATATATATATATATATATATATATATATATATATATATATATTAGTACTGTGACCACTGTTTCTTGAAACAACGGTTTTCAAGAGAGTGAATTGTGCTGTCTGTATCTCATATCTTGAACTAGAAATTACTTTTGTGGTGTATATAGGGGCATTTTACTTAGGAAGTCCAGAAGATAGGTTGCATAACATCATCCGTTTCATTTCTGGCTCGCCTGCCGCAACATTATTCTGCCTAATCTGTAATAAACTTAACAAAATAAAGGCAAAAAACATTTTGCAATATAGTCACTCTAACATGGTTTAGCAATGAGTTGCTTCTTCTAATTAATTTGCTCTTCATTTGAAAAGAAAACACAAAGGCGTTAAATTAGATGACATTACACAAAAACATCCCTTCTCCTTGCGATCTGAACATATACAATGTTAATAGACCATCATTATTGATAATACATGACGGTCGACTTTGAGAAACCAGTCAAACCAGATTCAAGCTGACTTTGCGTCAAAGCCAAGCATGCATCCGCCGAAGTGCAGCAGCGGTGATGATGTCATTGGCGTGAAAATGTCGGCTGCTTTGTGTCGCTCAGCGAACGTGGCCCAGCCCCCTTTTTGCTCTCCCACGCATGAGCAACAACAACACATTCCTGCACAATCCGCCGCTTCCTGATTGGTCAGCAGGAGGCACTGAGGCCAATCTGCTGCTAGGAGACACTGATTGCCAGCTTGCTGGCTGGCTGTCTGTTGTCATGGTAACTTGAGGAGCAGGAGGCAGGGTTGCCGGGCTCCCTATGGCGGAACCACCCCGGGAGACGCACTGAGTATGTGCGCCGCCTAATGATGCCGCTGTTGCTGTAGGCTGCAAAATGTATGGAAACGCCATCGCATCATTCACCTGCCGTTCAATCGCAACGCAAGCCTGGATGTTACTGAGTCCATTTCCGCTGTGATCCGTCTCGTCGGAAACCATCGCTGCTATTTTCAGTGCACACAAGAAACAAAGCAGAGCTTGTGTTATGTCATAACAAGTGTGCACGCAGCGAGTTCATCGGCTCCAAGCTGGACGGTTTCACTTTTTTTTTTTTTTTTTTACCCCTGAGAGAGTTTCTATGAAAGTCACTTACCCATAGACAAGTGTGCTGTCAAAGAAAAAAAAAATCGGGGACATGCCAGGACACAGTCACTGTCAGTCTGGCGCTGCTTGGAATTACTGGAGTTCTCATTTGAATAATAGAGAGGATAGAATATCAGAGGGCTTGCATGCATGGATGACCACATTGTGTAACTTGTTTTTGTGTTTATAATGTCACCCATGTATATATTCAACAATGGTAATTAATGAACTAAGATATGCAGTTTTTTTACTGTTGACATTTTCCATTTCTTATTTAATGTTCCAATTTAATGCTCAAATTATACATTGAATAAAAAGCTTAGTATCATTTTCATGTCAAAGTAATCGAAATATTTTAATAGATGCAAATTCTGTTCAAATGGTTAATAGTGATGATTGTTCATTTGTTAGATTTAGGCGTGGACAAGTAATGACACCTGTTATTTGTATTTGTGCCAGCCTTATTTCAAGGTATTGGTATACTCGTGACAGTAGTCAATGCTAGTATCGGCTGCTTACTTGTGGCCGTTTTACGGCCAGGAAGTAGAAATTAGAAGTTTGGAAGAATTACTTTAAAAAAAAAAAATGCAATATTGAGTTATGGAGTATTTGTATCTGTCTTTAAAAGAATCTGTTGTATTTTTTCTGGATTTCTTTTTGCCTCAAAAGTATTTGTGGTATCGGTTCATGGTATCGTGACCTCTCAATGATTGACAACTCATACTCTTATCCGTCTGAATAAAGATGGGCTTGAAAATCCCTTATTACGCCACTGTATATGTTTATTTTCATAAATTTACATTAAATCAATCAAATGAATTCATTCAGTGCCACTGCCCAGAAAAATGGACGTATGTAGATATCAATGGCAGTCAATGAGTTAAAGGGATAGTCTGTTTACTTATCATTTTCCGTATTAAAAAGATATTTTGTCAAGAATTAATTTGATGACTTCATTATTTTGTATGTACTATTAATTCTTTTAAAAATGCATTTTCCCACTTGCTGTTGAAAAGCACCTGTGCTGAAGGCTCAGGTAACAGCCTATCACAGCTCAGCTTGTGGACATCACATGATCAACAGGTGAGTCGTGATTCGTCGTTACCCAAGCCTTGAGGACAGCTGATGTCATTTTCAGCCAACAGCAAGCGTAAACGTGTTTTTAAAGGTATTGAACATGAAAAGTCATTTTATCAAATTAATTATAGGCAAAGAATTAACTTTTTACTGCTGAGAAATAAGAGGACCATGCCTTTAAAAAGTGGTTACAAATGCACAGGTAAGCTTTTTTTATTATTATTTGAATGCAAAAATAGCTTAAATGGCTTAAAATAACAGCATTTAAGACCTTGTAATCCACATAAATTGTGCGACATGACATGACATCAGAGCAACAAGACCGTCTGCTTGATTTACTTATTGAAATTTCCATAGACACAAAGCACATAGAGAACCAGCCATCCATTTTCTATAGCACTTGTCCTCAATAGGTTCACAGATTAGAAACAAATCCTTTGCAAGCGCCCACACAGAATGTCCTGAAGTGACATTTGAACCTCACTCTGAGGCAGACATGCTTCCCACTGCACCACCGTGCTACCGTTTATGGAGATGTTGAGATGAATATGAGTTTTCTAACAGACAAAAACGTCCTCAGCTGCTCATCCCAATTTGCCCCCCCTGAATATATTAAAAAGCAAAGAGCTGGCTGGCTTCGGAGAACAGAAACAGCAAGTGTGAGGTGAAACGAGGACAAATGAGGAAAGTTGGCACAGTGGCTGGAGAGAGGGATGTGGAGAGAGGGAAAGCGAGCGAGTCAAAGACTGAGAGCAGATGGCTTTATCCTAAAGGGATGAAAATAATGTGGAGGAGGGTGAAAAGAAAAAGGCAGTATGTTAGGCGCATGTGTGTGTGTGTGTGTGTGTGTGTGTGAGAGACGTCGTCCACGCTTGGCTGTCACCACGTTCATCTTGTATCACGTTACTTGCACACACGCACATTGAGGCACACCCAAGACAATTATCACCCATGTGCGTCAAATCAGGGCACTCCTTGTTGGGTGACATTAAGTAAAATAAGACTAATCTGTATTGTTAAAATATTTCCTGTTCTTTTAGAACCACAAAATCAATGGAAAATGTTATAACGTGCATGCAAGGCCAGTAGTTGATATCATTTTATATAAAGAAACATTACACACATTAGCTTGAAATAACTTCACATAGAATTGTGAGGTGGATTGTAAAAAGGTTTGAGATAAATTGACAGAACCATTTAAAAAAAAAACGGAAATGTGCTTTCAACATGAAAAAAAAAAAATGGTCGTACCGCACAGGATTCGGTCACACAGTTTTCCAAGGAGGGGCAGCATGGGCATATCTGCTGATGGATAGTTATCTAAATTTGCGTGCAATAATTTCATTTGGCATTCGTAGTGACAATGACTGTCACTGATATTTGTGAAAGTTAACATGAAGACGCGGGGGAAAAAAGGGCTTTGCTTTATGGCAATATTAACTGCTGTATATTGTTCAATGCAGAAAGGCTGGCGCCTTATTGTGCAATCAGGCACTCCACAGCAATTTTTTCCAAGGAGTACCACCACATCCCAGTTATAAGTGGGTGAGCACACCTATCCACATCCTTTTTTAAGTTTTTTAAAAATGTCCACCTCAAAAAGATATATATTGCTTTAAAAATCAATCGAGTTGCACAGACTATTCATTTTCAAACCTACCCGGCAATTACTTGGTCTTATTATACTTTGCTTTTGAACAGGGGTGTGTAGACTTTTTATTACCACTCTAAATACGAACGTATGAAACAGGCTGACAAAATAATAGTCAATAAGTAATTGAAAGATTATAATGTGATGGCTATATGTATTTCCTCAATATACCGCACAGCTTGAGAGAACTTTTAAAAAAGAAAATTATTTAAAGGGCCACTACAGGAAACGGCATCCAGGTGGTGTCAGCACCCGTGCATGCTTCCTGAGTCCCCACGGTGTTGAGTCTATGCCCATGCAGACATCTGCTAGTGCACATTTGGAACACACACACCGTAATACACACACATCCATCACACGACTACAAGAGAGGAAGACATCGGCACAAGCGAGCTTTTATTGAGCGCTTTGTGCATTGAAATTTTTACAAAAAAAGCAGAGCCTCCATTAAAATGAAAATTTCTTGTCCCTTGACATGATGTAATAAGAAATCCATAAAAAAAACATTATATTAGGCGTGATAGACATCTATATATAAAGCGCAAACCCCATAACCACTCTTAATAATAAATATATACACAAGTACTGCGATACAGAGGATCAGAAGATGATGTACAATATTTCTGCGTTTGTTTTCTGAATCCAAATATCATATTGCACTTCCACAACAGCATTAGTAATTTACTGGATGAATTGATTCAATATTGTAATTTTCTAAATCATTCTAAGAGGGAAGATGCATTTTAGCCTTTTTACTAAGGAGGCTATTTTTATCAATTGGTCAGAAATTGAAGCCATCTCACATTCAAACAACAAGTGTGTCACTGTTAAAAACATGGTCTACCGTAATTGTACAATTTACATGCTAAATACTGTTACGTTTGTTTGTATGTCGGTAATACATTGAATCTCCGGGTCTTTTCTTTTGCCCCTTCCAACCTTGTGCTCATATTACATAACTATTCATCATAACCGGTTGTAATCATTCAGTGCTATGGCTTGATTGAGATGAGCTGTATCTCCTCACAATATGAGAAAATATCATGAGAAACATTGCTGCTTTTTGCAAGGGAGAATGAGGTATAGCAGCACCGCAGAAGAAAACAGGGGTGGGGGTGGGGGGGCATTCCTTGGAATCAATCAACAATGAGGCACATTAAGAGCTATATGGCTTGTTAAATACCACTTCCTTTCGTTTTGCCTTGCAATATGATACAAGTCCATCATCAATGCACAGTGTAAACCCTTCATCCTCCTCCTCCTCCTCCTCCTGCGTCCAATCAGATTTCAGTGAGGGTTAGCTTGTACATGCCGCCCATCTCCTCCATGGAGATCTGGAAGGTATCTTCATTGGAGTAGTGCTTGATGATGTTGTCATCCATGTGCACCAGAATTCTGAAAAACAGATCCAGGTTTTTCATACTTGTCACAAAAAAACATGGCGTATCCTCTTGAGACCCAGCCTATTCATTTTTTTGTCCTCTTAAGGAGACATTTATTTTTGGTCTATGTTTTTGGGACCTATTCGAGCTATGTAATTGGCCCTAAAGGGTAATTAAAGTAATTGCCTAATTGAATTAAAATGTTTTTATTTCATGTAATTTATTTACTTTTAATTAAATTAAATTAAACTTGAAATGTAATTTATATTTCTTTTAATTATTTTTTTTTAATTTAACTTAAACACACTAGGCTTTTCCATTGATATCTCATTTGTTTGGGTGGGACACAATTAACTCATTCAATGCCAGGGATGTATTTTCACTCTTAAAAAAAAAAATGTGACAATACGTCCCTGGCATTGAATGAGTGAATATATTTTTAAAAATGTAATAATTTTGAAATTTGTCAAAAAGCGTTTTGTGTCTACAATTGCTTGCTAACAAGGCAATGAAGTCCGCAAAGCTAAAGGAGCATTTCATTTAATAAAGCTGTTTCTGATTAAATAATTGAAAATCGACCTGGTTTGTTACCATGTGTCTTATATCACTGTAGAAATTATAGAACTCTGGAAATGTTCAAATTTAAGAACATTAGGAGCATTTGGGGTCATTTGTGAAGTATTTTCAACATTTTTGGGTCATTTTCTTCAACATCAATGGAGGTATTTTAGCCAAGGGATGGCACACTCCGAGTAGAGCGATAACTAAGAGGCCGTGTCATGTTGAACTTTGTCATGTTTTCACCATCTGGGTGGAATTTCAGCTCCCTAGTGTCTTCTTTCAACGTTCTTTGATGTGAAATACCTTTGAGGCGAAGATCAAAGGATTGCAATAAATACTGCACAACGGCACTATTTATGTAGATTGAAAGCATAAGCAGTCATTTGGAATGAATTTGAATTGATTCAGATACATATGCTGGTGCCAAAAAAAAAAAAAAAATGACCGATGTACATGTCATCAATTTCGCATGTGCGCAAATAAGAACATTTGCACACATTTATTAATAAATGAGACCCATCAAATCAATGAAAGGAAATATGAAAATTAAAGTCGCATCTACTTTGACATAGTATGTTGTAACGAGCATACTAAATCAGAACTGAATAAAATTGTGATTTTTGCTCTGCACAGTAAAAATATTTTTTTAAATATCCCTCTCAATGCCAAGCTTTTTCACAGTTACGGTTTTGATAGTCAGCCCAAGATCTGCTGTTGACTGTATGACAGCTGAACAAGCGCTCTGCTTCAGCTGCAGTCCGAAAGTGAAACCTCCCATAGGAGGAGGACATGCCCAAAATGTGACGTGAGAGACACGACACGCCAACTAAAAAGTACCTGTTAGTCAGGTTTGCTCAAGGTGACTCATACGTACCCTTTCTTGCACTTCTTGTAGACTTTTCCAACCTTGTCCAACGGCAAGTCGTACTTCTCTGAAATCTGAAAAGACACAACGGTGTCATATTTCTTGAAGCGCTTCCCACTCTGGACCCGAGTGGACCAGGTGGGCGTAACGTCACAGCTCATTTAGCGGCTATGTAGTCCCAGAGCTGCAGACAAAGACGTCTCCATCTGCCACTGATTAAACATAAAAGGTCCCCGAGTTCATCTGTGCCATTTTTTTTTTTTAATACTTACAGCGTCCACCAGGCCTTTCAATGTGGGATTCTTCAACATAACGGCGTCAAACACCTCCTCCGTCTCTTTACGTACGTACAGCAGGACTGTGATGGGCACATACAAAGGGCTCCCATTGGTTTTCAGTTTTGATTCATTTAACAGCTCACTTGTAACAAAGTTAAAATCGAATTGGAAAAAAACACCCTCATGTAATACCTCATATTAAAGTGCTTATTGAAGATTTTCCAGATATTTTTACCATGATACACTCACATGATGTGACATAGTAGACGAAAAAACATTTTTTTTCTTGTGAGAGAAAAACACTTGGCTATGTAAATTTATTGTTAATACAAAAAAAAGTCTGTTGAGGTCAATAATCATTTTTTTGCAATAAACCACCTTGACTCGTACTTAATATCTAATATGATCTGTAATTAGTTTATCAGCCAAAATAGGATCCTTAGGGATAGCCCAGAGACCAAAAATCGATACTGAGACAATAATCGATTTTATTTTAAGGTATTGGCACTTGCGATGTTAGCCGACGTTCTCTAGTATTGGCTGCTCCCTTGGAGCGGTTTTACAATCACATGGAAGTTACAAAATAGTCGTAGAATCAACAAATGTAGAAATACAAAGTGACATTGGATTCATAACATTATAAGGAAAAACATTGCAACAGTATAAGTCTCTTCAAAATAATGTTGTTTTTTGGGGTAAATTTTGTGTTTGAAAAATATTGACAGAGCCCCCCCAAAATCAGGTGACTTAATTACACGTAGGACTTTCCTAAACTTTAATACATTGCATGAATGTGACACCAGGAGTGGCACAATGACCATCCCTTGTCAGATCATTTTTTATTATTTTGTTTGTTGACCTTCTGGGTCTGCATGACGCACACACACATGCACCTTTGCCACCCCACAGAATTTTTGGGCTTTGTCCCTGCATGGCAAATGAGCAAAAACAACTGTATTTATAAAAGGTTATGCCAGCCTTCGGTATTGGCTGTTGCCACTTAAATGAAGTTAAATAAGATCATGAGTATGGATAAAAATACACAATTTGGACACTGGATGGATGTTTTTTGGGTATGAAAAGTATTATTGGTAATCAAGGAGCGAGTACGTGTACTAGTATTGGTCTGAAAAAAATTCAAATTTGTATAATGTTTGTAGGCTATAACCCTGCATAGTAATCAAGCAAAAACAACAATCCATAAAATATTCTGCCATCCTTTGGTATTGGCAGCCAACATTCAAATTAAGTTAACAAATAAATGAATGAATACGGGTAAACACACAGTTCAGAAAATAATTGGATGGATATCAAAATTCTCCATTGTTACAGTACAAATGGTTAACTTGCATTAATTAACATCTCATACTAAAGGCCCACGAGTGTTTTGTGTACATGTAATAACATGCCAACAAGTTATTTTTGGCTACATAATGATGCAAAAAAAACATACATCTGACACCGGCATCTCAAGTGCCTCAGCAATGCAAACTTCCTTCACTTTTTTTTTTTTTTTTTTTTTTTACTCATTCCAGACCAAAATAGCATTATTCTAAGAAAAAAAAATGTGGCTGTGGGACGATTCAGAACACACACTGTGATAATCATACATGAAACCAAAATTTAAGGGGAGGGGGTGTGGCATGTGAACATCGCCCATCAGCAAGTTCAATTTAAAGGCAAGTTTAGGGTGTGCTTGTATAAGCCATTTTTGTGTGTCTAGTGGCGTTAGGACCATCATGAGGATTTGTTTGTTTCTGCTCATGACTGGTCTTGAGCTGCCATGTAAAAATGTGTTTGCCGTCATTTTAAGAGGCAGTGCCGCAAATGATTGACAACTCTGGAAGACAACAACATCTCTGCCCGTAGCTGGCAGACCGGTTGAACTGCTGAAATGCTTGTCAAACACAAAAAACATACACGTGGGAGGTTGCTTTTTTTTCTTTAAATAACCCTCAATTCCTTTTAATCCGTTAATGATTGAAAGAAATTTGAGGTCATGTTTCTCCAAAAGGAGCTTAATTATAAAGCTTAAACTACTCTTTAGTTGCATCAATTGGACTTTGTGTGGAAATGTTTTCATGGCCCGATAAGCTGAAGCAAAAGTAAAAAAAAAGCAAAACTTTGCAGAGTAAACAAAGCATCTTATGACTCCATGTTTGTTTCTTGAAACCACATGATGTCAATCAACGATGTAAACGCTTGTTTGCACTGTTCCAATTATAATTCTCACTGCATTCACCAATAAAAAAAATGTTCGTTTTTAAAATAAGAGGTTCTGCAGTATTTTTATACAAGTACCGCTTCATAAAATACTTCATTTCCTCCTAGCATATTGACCAACACTAAAAAACAATCGGTTAGTAAACCAAAACGAGCTTGAAGCTATATTTTGAAAAGTGATATTACGCAAGCCACTACCACAAAAAGTGTACCCAAATCATTGTCTACATTAAAAACAAATGTATTCTAATTTAAATTCAATAAAGTTAAATATTAAACTTAAAGTTAAATATAACAAAAAGCCACATAGTACAAGTAATAGATTAGATGATGGATACCAAGGAAATAGTAGTGCCGGTATCACCGATACCAAAGTACTCTTAGATTCTTAAAATATTATGTAATTTTAAGTCATTTGCCCTATTAACTCATTCAATGCCAGGGATGCATTTTTATGTTTTTTAAGAGCCCGGACATTAAATCCCAGATACTAAAGTATTAAATAGATACTTAAGTACATTAAGGACATTAATTTCCAGATACAGTACTTAGGTATTAAATCGATTCTTAAGTATCTGGGATTGAATGTCTGAACTCTTAAAATACGTGAAAATACATTTTCTGGCATTGAACAGGTTAAAATGTGTTCTTTTTTTCAAGTTAAACTTAAACAACACTTTGGGAGTGTTTAGGGTGAGAAATTAACGTTATGACATGGTTAAAATCTCCAAAAAGTTAACTTTTCATGAAACACAATATGTGTCAACGCCAGCTACTTTTGCATAACTTCCTGTCAGTGTTGATCTCCTAACCCAGCTTTTGTTAATGTTGTGTCTTCTGGAATCAGTGGTGCAAAAAAGAAAAGAAAAGAGGTGAAACAAAAATCAACTAACACACAGAGTAATTTTATAAATAAATAATTAAATCAATGGCGAGTTCAATTCCACAATTTTGATGAAATTAGAGCTATGCCTGTCATA
Organism: Hippichthys cyanospilos; assembly: GCF_059441005.1. Classification (NCBI taxonomy): domain Eukaryota; kingdom Metazoa; phylum Chordata; class Actinopteri; order Syngnathiformes; family Syngnathidae; genus Hippichthys; species Hippichthys cyanospilos. The sequence goes on from NC_142382.1 coordinate 8,504,908, forward strand.
CTAAACACCGTTTTTTGTATCGTTAACAGCTAGACCAGTAGAAATGGATCTTTGAGGTCTATAGCCGTCAATGGCAGTGGATGAATTAAATATTTTTTTCTGCAAAATGGCAGATTAGGTCGTGGCTGTATTATTTATTTACTGCAAGTATTGCATTTTTCTCCCTTAACATATGTCAATGATGGATAGTGACAGAATAATTAAGAAAAAAATGGATTGAAATATCTATAGTAAAATTAAGGTTAAAGGCTAGTTCAAAAAAATGTAATTCTAGTAAACCTACCTATAATTAATTTCATTTTTGCAAGGAATAATGCTGACCACTTCAGAGTAATTTCGTACTTATGTGAAGGTTTTGGGCATATCTTCTTATGAAGAATATAATTTTCTTGGGGATGTGAGATTTTGCGAATGCTTAATTTTCTGAATCCAATTTGGGAAAATTAATGCCAAAAATATGACCAGATTCAGCTCATTCATGCCGGCCGAGTTAAAGTGGATCTTTGGCGATTGCGGTGAACGAGTTCATCATTTAAATGTTCCTTTGGCGAGGAACAAACAGACTGGTATATGTAGCCTAGCTCTGATCTGGGGTAAAGGGCACAGGTTTGTTTGCGTGTGTCTGTGTGCAGCGGTATTTTGTCGGAAGCCAATGAGTGAAGGCCTCAGCATGTGTGCTTGAAATTGAGAGGAGGCTACCAGAGCAAGCTGACATGCACGTGGACTAGCGTTCACGCGTTTTTCCCTGTAGCAAGACTCCTCCCTTGTCCCTCTAACTAGTACTACACCAGACTCACATATATACAGTATACACATGCATACATGCATACCTTTCTTGGGTTCCTCTGGCCTGGGCATCTTATTGGGCGGTGACACAAACTCATCATCACTGAAAGGCAACCTCTTCATACCGGAGCTGCATGGGACAAATGGGTACATAAATCAGCGCTTACGAGCTCTTAACAGCCAGTTAACAGGCAATAAAAGACACTGGAGAGCAAACATGTGGATACGCGAAGCTTTCAAGCCTTTCCTAAAAAACAACATTTTTTCCCTTAGCGCCTTTTTACTCGCAAGATGCCAGGAGGTCGCCACAGTTGCGGTACTGAAACCAAATGTGAACAGAGCGGGCGTGAAATCGAGGCTCACCTGTCTTCTCCATCTTCTGCCGCGAAAGGCTGCAAAGACACAGAAAAAGACAGACATTAACACCACAAGGCTAAGCTGCATCTGTTTTCTGCAATCTACTAAATCGGTCCGGTATGGACATGGAGGTTTTGGAGCACTACATCCTGGGGCCGGTCGGTTCGACTCATAGAGTTGACCCAGTTAGAGAGGTGATATGAGCCCAAATGTCAACTGAGCTCCTAGAACTAAAGGGAAGCAACAACTGACAGCCAGGAGGCCAACAAAATAAATTATATGACACAGTATGCGTTATAATACATACATACAGTACATACATACATATACACATACACATCTATATCTCTATATATATATATATATATATTATTATATATATATATATATATATTAGTTGTTGCTATTCTGGGAAGAATGAACCTAGTAAGTTCAATAGTTTATCAGAAAGTGATAGCCAGGTTCAAAGTCAGCAGCAGCACCAAAAATATCCAAAGTAAATGTTCACAGTTGAGGGAAAGCGGCTATTTTTTGGCACCAACATGCAGATTATTGTTTAACCAGCAGGAAGCACTCAAAGTTTACACACAATTATCAACAGAGGGGAATAGGGGGGGCATTTTACCTGTTACCAAACTGACACATTTGAAAGTGCTGCTGCGAGGAGGTGTCACTTAATATACTCTGGTGCTTTGAGATATGAGTGACCTGACATAAATGTTTTAAGGTACAAGCAGTCATTTTTTTTCTTTTTAATTGCTTCAATTTGGGATTAATGGTGTGCATCTTTCGAATAAAATATGATTCCACATGCATCTCAGAACATTGTATAATTCAAGTTTGGAAGCTATTTGACATCGTATAAAGCAGTATGTTTCTTTTTCACTTGAAAATTTACTTGTCAAAAGCTTTTTTTCGCCTTTGTGAGCCATTGCATACGAAAGTATTCATTTAATCATATTTATTTGTTATTTCAGCAGTAAAAAGTTAATATTTTGTCTGTGCTTAATTTGTTAACTTAATTATCTTCAAGTGCGATTGATACTTTAAAAAACATTGGCCAGTTTCTATTGACTCAACATGACATCACACGTCCTCTGGTCCCATGTGACAACCAATTGCGGCTCAGCATGCAAATATCATAAGACCAAACCGAGAAAACATGTGAGCAGTGATTGGTTGTTTCCTGAGCTCTGAGCACATGGTCATTTTCCGTTGCTAGCAAGTGGCAAAATGCAATTTTTTAAAAGTATTAATTGTACATGAAAAAAAAAACTTTGTTAAAGTAAGTATAGACAAAATATGAACTGTTTAAATAAGTTTTGAAGACCTTTAATGGGCACCCCTGGCACAAAAGGTCTTGCTGAGTGAAAATAATGAATAACAAAGCAATTTCAATAGAGCAATAAAACCTCAGAGTAACTGTTATAAAAAAAACACTAAAACATTT
>NC_142382.1:13787500-13790000 GCF_059441005.1 Hippichthys cyanospilos
CCTACTAATAAGAATAAAATATTACTGCTGAGACATGATTGTCAAGCTACAGAACAAATGAAACAAAACCACAACCTTATCTGGTTGATAATAATTTAATTGACGAAAAATAAACAAAGCAGAAACCCAAATATTCCTCACTGTAAAACAATGCATAACATTTTGTTTAAGGATATATTAGAGCATATAATATTGTCCAAACTGGACTTGTCGTACCGTCAAATGAATGATTAGCCTCTTGGCTTTTTTGATATTGTAACTATTGTCCTATAAACGCTGGTTTTGCTCCACTGAAGTTTACCATTTGGTCTTTGCTAGAGCTTCTGCAAAGAAACTTCACCAAGGTTTAACCTCACGCTGTCTGAAGTCAAACTCATTTCAAGCAAGAATATTAACATGGATTACATTTTTTATTAATGAAAGCACGTTCGCCTGAAAATTTCTAAAATGTCTGCAGCTGTTGTGATTCTCTTTAGACGTGTGGATAAAAAGTGTGACAAAATGGTTATTGACTAACCATCACTTTTATTCCGCGAAGGACAAGTGTTTCGGCGTGAGATTTGTAATCCATTCAAGACCACCTCTTTCTGGTGCACCGCACATGATATAATTACATGCCATCCTTGGAACGGGTGCCAAGATGTCTTAAACAATACATTGAAAATGTGAATTAAAGACATTTAAATACCAACGCCGATTACCAAAGTTTTTCGATAAGAAATATGGAGCATTTTCGGGGGAAAAGTGTTTAAGTGTTTAACACTGTTCTTCACAAAATTCCTATTTTACTTTTTGAACCAGAATGCAGCCCCCCCCCCCCAGCCGCCCCCCCCCCCCCACCCCACATACTTATGGTTGCCACGGTAACGGCCAGCTGCCGGTCCGCAGATTACTGGTTAATAGGGCCGGAGAGCAGTGCAATGTAAGGTTGGGAAAAACTTCTCCTTGTGCAGGTGTGTCACCAATCCTCTTATCGATTGATGTTTGCTGTTCTTTGTCAACACAATTGCATGTCCGGACCACAATGAAAACTGCATTGCACTAAAGCATAAACGATGCACGAGAAATTAAACTCGTAGAAGAGGGTATTCGACAGCAGTCAGACACACAAAGATTTCTACGTGAATGTCAACAGACAATAGCGAGAGCAACCTTTTCAACAGCTACGCCTGTCAAATTAAGCCCAGAAGGGCATAATCATTTCTTCAAATATAACATTTGCCCCATTCGAAACAAGCCGGAGTCTCAATCAAACCGTCCCGGAGGGCTAGCGGGCCAAAGAGGACCACCCACTTTCTTTTCACTTATCATCTTGCAGCAACCTGTCTCCACTCCAGCATTCAGCAGGAGACACTGACTGCTCTCAAGAGGGAATTACAATTAGACTGCTTCCCTCGAATAAACTTCCAGACTGTAGCAAAGCATGTGACCCCGAACACAAACAGGATTACATCCAAATCCCACGTTTCTTTACTCCTTCCTCTCTTCCTCTCGAGAAGCCGCCGTCAGGGGTCGCCTCGGTCAGGGGAGGTGAGGTGAGAAATGCTGAACGCCCATTGAAATCTGCAAATATATAAATCACTTGAAGTAGACAAGATGACAAGTGTGTGCTTTCACAGAGTTGCCTAGCGTGCTTTTTTTTTCATATATGTAGAGTGCATATCCTACAAAATGGATCATCATTTCAAATACTGTATTTATCATCTAAAAGTAATGTATTATTGGAGTCAAAAAAATAAACATACTAGAGAAAATGGCAGCTATAATATTTTTTGTGAAAGACTATCAGAATGGCAATTCATAACTTGATCACTTGATCCCAAGAATCACACGAAGGCAGCTACAGTACATGTTCATAACATCATAACAGCAACAAATGTACTCATGTAATATTACAACACAATTGTACTAAAAGCATAAAAACATAATAAGTTAACTAATAACATTATTATATCTATTATACATTGCTATATTAATGTTGGAACATCATCCTACACCAAACAACTATTACACAATTAACTATTGTGTAATTGTGTATTATCTAATTGTCATAAATAATAAATACAATTCTTATTAGTAGGGCTGGAAATAACAAGAACGTGCTTTAATAATCGAAGACTCTGTTCATTTTTTTCCGTGCAGAAAATGCACAAATATATTTTTTATGATTCATTTACTGGTTTGGTCTTCATGTCAGGAAAAAATTAAATATGTTTATCATAAATTTGGAAAATAAAAGATTCCTGTTTCATTTGGATTCAACACAATGGTAATCAGTCTGTTTAATGAAAGGAAAAAAAATTGATGATACCTATCTGCTTAACTGTCCAGAGGCTGTAATTCAGAACATTTAGCGTCAATAGTTTACTTGAGAGATGCCAAATAAATAAAATAATAATAACAATAATATTATTAATTTTAATGAAATTTTTATGGTATAATATTAATGATAAGTTTAATGAACATTATTATTTTACCATGATGATAATAATAATAATAG
>NC_142382.1:13795000-13907500 GCF_059441005.1 Hippichthys cyanospilos
CAGTTTAGTAAATCCAGCAAAGTCAAAGCATACTTGCCTAAACTCACTTTCCTCTGTGCTATAAATTGATCGTGATGGAATGACCGAAACAAAAACAAGCAGCCACCGACATAAATCCACCTTAGGTTTATGAAAGGGAGATTGAAGAGGCATTAAATTATAAAATCAAGATGGAATTTCTATTTTTATGTTACATGTATTAAACTCACCGGATGAGCAAGTCTTTGGTATAAATCTAAGGTATTTTGTGGAGCCTATTAATCTTTCTCATAAATAACCAATTTGGAAATATCATGGCTCCATGCTTTACCAAGGCTATACATGTATATATTCATTTGGCCACTGGATATTTGTGTTTTGTTTGATATTTTTGTTCTTCTGTTATTTGTTTTACTTGGTGTTCGATATAAAATGTGTGTTGTGGCTACATGGAAAATAAAATAGAAAATTGTTAGATAATTTTTTTTGTAATTTTAAGAAAAATGTCCAATAATCTGTACATCAATGTCATGATATAAAATTTTATACATTTTGCACACACAGCTCTACTATTATACTACAGGTACATGAAGACAATGACACATAAGGAATATTAAAAAAAAAAAAACACTAACATAGATCAATTATTAATTTGTCATGCATTATTGCAATCCTTTTAATGTTGTTATAAGACATTGTTTGGCCATCTATTTTGTGTAGCCTACTTCTGACATGACAATGTGTGTGTCGTTAACCAGGATGAAAAACTGTGCCAGTCCTATTTTCAGCTAGTGTGTAACAAATATGAATAGCCCTCCATGCGCTGCTGTAGAGGGAACCCAATTTTTTTATTGCACTAATTGTCAAAACACCTCTTCTAGCACAAGCACCGCAAGACTTGAGGGTACTTGTTAGCCTCTTGTACTTGGATGATGCAATAACACCAAACAAGTTTAGAACCTCACCGCGATAGCGCTCATTGTGTGATTTCCCTCTTCCTTTTATCGCGAGAGCCAGTGAACAAATCTCTCAGTCATACATGCAAACTTTCTAATACTGTATATATCTGTACATGTATGACTGATTTGCCGCCAACCTTGCCAGTTACAATGCATAGTTGCCATCTGTACCCATTGGCAGAATGGAATTGGTGCTTGAATCTGTCCATCCATCATTGTTTTTCAGCGGGGTAACAAGCAATCTAATGGTTTAAAATGTTAAAGTAATAACTACATAACAGCAGGTTTGTTGAAACTATAGGCTGTAGGCCATCTGTAGCCCCCTATCTATACAGCCCGCACAGATAAACTTTGAAGATGGTCAGAATAGGAAGAATACGACTTCTGTTTTTTCTGGACTATAAGGTTCACCGGTATATAAGCTGCAGCAGCAATAATTGAGCAAAAAAACATCTTTAGCCACAGATAAGCCATACTGGACTATAAGCCACAGGTATAGGGTGGTAATATGAAACTTAAATTTGCTTTATATATTTTTTTAATTGTCTACCAACTGTGACATCATCTCTTTAACAGACGGAACATGTCTGCATATTGAGTCCCAACATTATATTTATAGAAAATGGATGGATGGATATTACCAACAGAATACTGCAAAGTTAAGTAGCAGTTCAAACTTGAAATCAATACTTAGATAGCCTTCTGTCTCCTGTTGTTTAATTGATTGATTATTTCAGTGAACATTGAACATACTGCAAATAAATATTATATACAATCATAAATTTATAAATACAATCATATATACTGTATACCGTATATCAAATTTAGACATCACAAACTTTTATACAAGATCTTACTCAATTTAGACCTCTTTTAAAATATTTTCAATAATATATTTTAAAACTCTTTTTGAGCACAGCCATTGATTCACACCTTTTCAGTTCTTTTTCATAGTTGTTCCGTAAACTGACTCCCTGAACACCCATTTGCTTGACCAGTGGGAAAAACCAACGGATAAGCCGCACTGGATAACAAGCCGCACAGCTCAAGTCATGATGACAAAGTCGCGGCTTAAAGTCCGAAAAGTACAGTAGTGATAAATTGCTTTATATAATGCAGAGCTCATCATAAATAAAAATACATTCATTTTGCTATTATTTAGGGCTAAAATTATTCCCCTTCAAAAGACTGGTGTTTATATAGTTAATTCAAAATATTTTCTTCCACTTTGTTTGTTTTCATGTTTGATTTATGAACCTATCACATTATTGATCCTCAAGTAACTGTTATAATAATTGATCTGCTTGAGTCTCTCTATGAGGCCACCGTGCACCAAGTGCATTTCCTCTTGAAGGAAGGCAAGAAAATCCCTATTTGAGGATGATTTAACAACAACAATTACTTTTTCAAGTTAATTGATAATGCTGCTACCTACCGACAGCGGATATATTCATTATGGGTCAGCAAAAACATGTCATCACAAATTTCTTCAATTTAAATCCTGTTATGACAAAATGTCTCCTAAATTTGTCATTCATGAATATGTTTGCTATTTTGAGTATGCAGCATTAAAAACTAACACATCTGTTACAGTTTAAACTTGGTTCTGATTTATTGATTCTTTTATTCATTTTTTGGGGTGTGTATATGGCTTAAGATATTGAATTCAATGCACTAGCTGTGTCGAGAAAGTTGTATATACAACGAAAGCATAATTCTCACATTTGATCGACACCATCGGATACAGATAAAATCAACAACACTGCATATTTATTCTTGTGGCTTGTGGAGCAGTCCAAACCTAAATTTTGAATAGACGTCCTCTGATATAGAAAATAGTGAGCACTCGGTTCGGTTTCAAGAGCTGATCTGAATTAGCTCCATCAAGTATGGGTACGCTCACCTTGAGCTCAGTGCATGCAGAGCCACAACAAAAAGACATCAATGGAATCCCAATACGTTGATTTACCATGGCAACAGAGAGAAAATGTTAAGTTACTTACTTCCCGCTTGGAATTGGTGATGCCAATGTGGCAGTGTGGTGACTAAAAGTATGTTCTGTTTAAAAAAAAAAAAAAAAAGCAACCACATTACAATGTGTCCTTGTTTTTCGCAGTTGATGGGGACCGGAGTACCCCAGCGATAATCAAATTCCTCAAAGAAGAATTGATCTCCTGCTGGAGATTGTACATATATAAGGTGTATGAAAAGTGTTCAATAAACCCGTGCATGCATTTCTTACCCATAACTTTTTATTAACGTTGTACATTTGAAGTTATTATTCAATACGACATCAAGTGGTGATCAGTTGACAGCTCCGCCCCTCTCTTCACCTGAGAGAGTCCAAAACATGTGGCTGCAAATCGAATGACATGAACACAAAGCTGATCCTATGTAAAAAAAAAAAAAAATACTATGTAAAAATACCAACCAAGTGAAGGGAACATAGTCAGCAGGATAATGACATCAAATACTACAAAGTACAACAAAAAACTATCAAGAAAAGCGATCATTCAGGAAGACAAAGTAACAACAAAAAACACACTGAGCGGGAGAGATCAATACAAAGAGACTAGGAAAGTGAGATCAACAATGGAACGCGACAAGACACAGTGTAAAGGAGGCAAGAACATGACAGGTGGGGCGAATCTTAGCAATATTATGTCGCTGACAAAGGCAGTTCTCACAATGTTCCTTATGTGCATTTGAAAAGAAAGAGTTAACTCGAATATTACGCCAATGTTTTATACTGAATCACTTTGGGTGCATTAATCAAGGGTCAGAGTGGTGTTCTTTAACAGGTGCCGATGATAAGTGGGACCAATAATCAATATCTCTGTTTTACTGAGGTTGGGAAGCAAAAAATTGGAAGACATCCATTGTTTAACCTGGGTAGGGGGGGCCTCCAGGTTATAGTAACTATGCAGATTTGTTATTTCTAAAAACTCATGTTTCAAGGCATTCTACCGGTAAGTGATTATCGATGATGTCAAAACCAGCACTGAGGTTGAGTACATAATAATATTGATGAGGTGCTAGAATACAATTCTTTAACCAGTTTGCAAGGAAGTGGGTCGAGCACGCAAGTTGTCTGTTTTGATGCACTAACGAGTTGTGTAAGGCTTTCCAGAGATAACACATGAAAATGGGAGAGGGTTATCACACGTGTATTTGCCTGACTGTCCCTACTCATTCCAGCAACTGGAGTATTCGAGTGGGTTTTGGGCAAGGGGTCCTTAATTTCGTCATTTTGGCTTGTTTTTATCGAGACCAATTAATCTCCTGAAATAATTCATTTGAGCTAAAATGAGAGCCTCTTTGTATTTTGGAAAGCTAACGCAGCAAGCCTGACGAAAGACCTCAAGTTTGGTCAATCCCCATTCTCGCTCAACTTTCCTATATGATTGTTTAAGTGTCGAGTTTCCTCTGTAAACCACGAATTATGCCTCTCTGGATGAGTTTGAAGCCGAAATGGTGCTACAGAGTCGAAGGCGCTCCGTAAAACTGTGTTATCATCATTTGTAAGCTTTTCAATTGAGTCAATATATGATGGAAAAGAAGCTGTTGCCAGAGGCAGTAGTTCAGAGAGAGCAGCAATATTTGACGAAATAATGTACAGTAATTTTGCAATATCAGATGTTGTTGAGCCCCTGGCTATTTGCGAATATAAAATATTACCATTCTTATGCGTTGCTGCATCTTTTATCTAAACCAAATGTATCAATTATCGAAACACTGCAGTAAGTGGTTCCGACGGGGAGTTCATGTAGAAAGTCAACCATAATAAAAATATCATCCACGTTAGTTATCAAAGCATTGAAAAGCTCAGGGAATTCGTTTAAAAACCCTGATTAAGAAGCAGGGGGATGGTAAATAACTACAAGATGAAATGTCAGTGAGTAGGTGGATCGCATAATGACAACTTCAAATGTCTAATAGGTGTGATTGAAGCCAGGCCTCATTTTGAGAGGAAATTCTGAAATAAGGCCGACACCCCCACCCTTCATACGAGGATGTACAAAGTGAACTCGCAAACTTCAGAGGGCAGGCTTCAAATTCATTTAGTTTGAAGCAAAAGAGACAAAGATTAGCATAGTCACAGCTCATGTTATTATCTTCCAAAGACGCACCCCAGCAATAAACAAATTGTAGTAGGCAGTCAGTAGACTCACGTTGATCCCTTGAATCAATGCTAATGGCTGACCCTGTATTCCCACATGAGGGCTAGTGAGCCTGCTACATCCCTGATAACAGGCGGTGTTAATGACAGGGGGTCCAACCATTCCCTCAGCTGTGTCTTGGGCTAATATGCTTTGATCACCTTTTGTTAACATCTCTATCATCAACAAATTGCATCCATCAACAGTGCATTACATTAATGCCGCTTTCTGTGACTCAGCTGCACAAAGCATGCATGTGTTCTCTCCTGAGAGGAAAAAGCAAGAAGGAAAAACGTCTAAAGCAATAAAACTGGTTTTGTCACGTACATAGAGCAGATGATCACCACATCTCTACACCGATACCGCAACCACTCTTACATATCATTTAGCATTATTTGTGCACTCGGTGAAAGATGCAGAGCAAAAAATATATGGATGTGTTGCAGACAAGCACAGGCACGTCTCTAGTGGCTGTGGGAGAGTGTACCATGAATAAATTGTGGTGGTGTCCCAGGAGATCGCATTCAATAACAATGCATAAGGTGTCAATGCTGCATCTCCTGTGCATGGAACTTGGAATTATCATTGCTGACTTATGGCTACGAAAAATGGTATCAAACTAAAGCAAAGGTTGTGCTAAACTGGCCAAAATCTGAATTTAGATGGCGGAATTAGATAAAGGACCACATGTACTTATATTTGGAGTGACGATTACCTTCTAAATTTCATAATTTTGCTGTGCAGTAGTTCTCATAGCACACTTTCATGCAGCTAATGAGGGATCAATTTCCACACTATCACCCATTCACATGGCTGAAAGATGACAAGTCCAGGATTTAATTTGCCGTTGAACCTATTGTGCGGTCCTCACGGCACAGCCTTCACTCTGGTAGCAATATTTCTCCTCACAATCGGCACATGTAATGACGTAAACCACTATTGGTTGAGCAAATTTGTCCTTGCCATTATCATTGTATCTCTTGAGTATTTATGAATTGATTAAAAAACACAAACACACACATTCTAATATTAGCTTACTGTGTGCTTTGGATTTTGCAATAGTATAGGTCATTGTCCTCATTCGGTTGCGGCGGTTTCCTTACTGCCCTCAGTCTTGTCTCAGAGAAAAATTGTTGTCAGCATTTTAAAGTAAGAAGACCCTTGTAATACTCCACTGCTATGTTTTGTTTGCCCTTTTATTTCCAATTGTTTTTTTTTTTTTTTTTAAACGATGATGCCAGTGACAAAACACAAACACGCACACACACACACCTACAAAAACAGTCTGTGGGATGAAAACATAGAACAGACCAAATGGGGAACTTCATCAATGAATAGTAATAATAAATAAATATTACAAAAAAAATATTTAGGCATGATATAGAGGAGGGGCAGAGTTAAGTACAGCATACTGAATTAACTGAATCATGACTACAGACATTGCTAAATTTATTAAATACAAACTGCTATACAAGTACTTAAAGTTCACTCATGGGGAAAATAAGGGACTAAGGTGTATCCGTACTTCAACCACGTAAATGAAAATTATTACGTGTATGGATGAGTGATAAAGTAAAAAATATGAAAACTTTATTATGGTTAACTACATTTGATAGATAAATATGGCATGTTTGCCACAATGTAAATTGGAATATCGTGTATAGCATAAGAGCAAAACAAAGTGATCCTCAAACAAATATTGAACCATGTTCTTCACTCAAATGAATGCCTATAAGCTTCATGAGATTTTGCAAAAAGGCTGAGCTTTTGAACCAGTCTATAGGTGGTAACCAATTCAGTATTTGCTGTAATATTAGCATGTCAATTGACACCCATTCGTGCACTTTCCAATGCGTCTAAAAGCAAAAAGGCCATTGATTTTATTTACATAATCAGTGCATTTTGTGAGGACTGGTGGACTTTCCAGAAAATGTAATTCTTGAGAATTTGAGACTTTTTTTAAATTGTCACAGTATCAAATCAGAACTCTGTATCAGCAGGTCTTTGAAACCAGAGACTCAGTGGCAAAAAGGTGTGATTGGGAAATCCCTAGTATAAATGATGTGTAATGTTGGATATATAAATCCCCAAAACATAGGTTTGTATAGCGGCAACTGATCCTTCCATTACAGGCTGCTTTCTCAGTCATAGGCAAGGTGAAAGAGTTATGACGTAGACTATTGCATTTAACAGGTCAAAGAAATTGATTCACTTTGGCTAAGGGTTTTTATTTTGTGAAGCTATGCTGTGGTGGTATTTTGCTCATCTAATCAGGAATGAGCCTTTGCCTGTCTACCTAATCTACAACCTTGTCCCAGTGGGGAAAAATGACTTGCAACAGGAAAACCTGCATGAATACTAATTTGCCTACTTGGCTTTAACAGCTTTTGCCTGCCTGTCTCATAGGAATATATAGAACACGATGTCTTTCCATCTTTTCATATTAATTATCCCAAATGAAAACTGGGACATCAAAAGATGAGTGTGTGTGTTTGTGTGTGTGTGTGTGTGCATTTGTGTGTACGTACATGTACAAGAGAGTGCGAGAGAGTCATGGGAATAGCTCTAAACAGGGACTCTTGGCTCTCCCTCCTAAATGTGGTTAATGAAAATGTGATTTGAAGTATCTCAAGCAGGAATCTGGCAATCTACATTTTGGAACTCTCTGGCCACAACTTCAGTTTGACTCCTTTCATTAAGTCTTAGTCTTGCCGTCCTCCCCTCACACCCTTCAGCCTGCATGGTCATGGAAACAGATTTGCCAATATCGCATTGATATTTTGTCATTTAGGACCAGAGCAAATCTTTTACCTATAAAGGGGAAATCAACCTACAAATGTTCTTCACAGTAGTATGTTCTGGGCACCTTCAATCTACACATGGCATTCTGACTATCATTTGTGGACAACGAATTACGCGGCAAAATCAATTTATTTATGTCCATCTCAAGTGGCAGCCATTTTGCCACTTGCTGTCGACTGAAAATGATATCATACTTTCTCAGAGTTGAGGTAACTAAGGTTACTTTCGTTTTTAGTAGTTTGCGTTTTGTGTTTACAGCTCCTTTAATTTCTGTGTTTTCATGTGTTTATCTTCTATTTCTTTTTTGATGATGGCATATTTTTTTGCTGTTTTTTTTTTAATATGCATTTTTTGTTTGTAACAGCATTTACCACCCGTCTGTTTTATAGACAACCTTTCAAACACTGAGCCGTGCTGCCCCAGTAAATTATCTACCACCATATTTTTAATACCATAGAATGTACTTTGGAAAGATTTATAATCACGTACGTATTTTTTACAGATTTCAAAAAGAAGATGGGTAAAATTTTGACACATTTTCTGTGCTGCTTTATTTTGCTTAATGTGCCGTGATGTGCCTATAACCCGGTGCATGTTATTTATGGAAATTTCAGAAAATAGACCTGCTGGTTGTGACTGCACCTTATAATCCTTAGTAGTCCAAAACATTCTGTCTACGGTAGAACTTTTACATCTGTAGACAACCTCATTTCTTTTGTATATGTCCACATAGACCCTTCCTATAGCATTTCCATAATAAGGCTCCATGTTGAACACATTTTCTCCTGGCCTTTTGTATGCCTGAATCTCACCTGTTTTTTAAGAGTGGGGGCAGAGGGGAGCCAACCTTCTCGGCCCGACTACGGAGACGCAGCCGTTGTCTGTAACCCACTCTCATTCATGGACATCATTCATATGGAAATCACCCGTGGACCTATTGTTCACCGGCTGCACTTTTAGATACTTGCTGAATTGAGCGATAAATGCAGTGGTACCATAGGAGATGTTCTCCATGTAATGAATAATACACAATATGTTCCAAATTATTATGCAAATAATATTGAAGTCAATTAAGTAGAGTTCTTAACGTTTTTGCACATTATTCTTCTCTGTTTACATATCATGTTATCAAAGTGTCTGCTTATGGACAAAAAACAGGGAGGCAAGATGAGTGCAGAAAAGTTGCAAAGGATACTGAATACAATTCAACAAGATCACAAGCAAGGGCAATGGAGAAAAATAAAGAACAAAAAAAAAGCTAATACTCTAAACATGAATGCGTCAAATTTCCCCGACCAAAAACCTGTTAAATTGGAACTTCATAGTTGGTAGTTGTGCTTGACCGATTTAAAGGCGAAAACAACGAATCTAGAATGGTAGTGTTTTCAACCAATACACACTATATCGGTGATAGGCCCAACTGATATGAAGTGGTCGTTCTGACTGACCAAGATATATATTTAGACCCCCATCCAAAAAAACCACAAGACACCTATAGATGCACAGCCATTAGTTGGGAGAATTTAGAGTGATTACTTTACCTACCCTACATGTTTGTTGTTGGAATGTGGGAGGGAGCCAGAGGACCCACAGGGGGACATGGTTTAAACTCGGCCATGCCTGATTACTTTGCCATATGAATTTGACTAGATAATTCAGCTAATGTTACAACCACTTACAAATGGGGTAGTAAAGTGTGCCATACCCAGAATTTTTTTCCACGTGATTTACTTTTCCAGCAGCCAGCCTCCTGCGATCTATCAAACGGTAGGAGCAATATAGCTCGGCACCAATATAATAAATGAATAGCACCTATTTTGCAGTGTGATGTCACTGTTTAGTAATGGCACAGTTACTGTAAAATGTACCATGAAAAGTAAAGTAAAGTATGTCATAAACAGACTTAGTTCGCTTTTATTTTGAAGTTCCTCTGGGAAGGATGTTGCATCAACAGTCCACCACTTGATAATCTGTTGATCACAGAACATGAGCAGCTACGATGTAAATAACATGGTGTTGTTCTGAATCACGTTCAAAACAAGGTTTTGTTGTGAAATCACCTGCAATTGTTAATTTAGGGCGCTAAAAAGAAAGTCACGCAACAACTCACGACGACGTTCTACTGACTTCCTTTTTATCTAGATTGACCTCATTTATTTTTGACTGAGATTTTTCCTTATGGAGTGAGATGTAATGAGGTCGACCAACAATAGCTCGTTGGTCAACCGGTCGACGCATTGAGCACCCCAGGTCTAACCAATAACTTTGTTAGTTCCATAGATTGGACAATTACAGACTAATCTATTGGTAAATGTAACCAAAATCATCTTAACCATTGAGACTGGTAGATATTTTAACAACTGCATTTTCCATATGGTACACTGAATTATCAGGATCAGTCTCAATTATGCGGTCTATTTCCATGCTTATTAACCACACAGCGTGCACTGCATTGAAAGACGGATGCTAAAACATATGGTTTTCAATAAAAGAGAATGTACGTAATGCTCTCTGAAAGGTTTTTAACTCTCGTTGTACAAACGCTACATGATGTATAATGTTCTTTTAATCAGTAGTCCTCAACTTTTTATTCATCGCGGTCCGGTCAACGGGTAACAATTTTTTTGTGGCCCATGTAATATATGTATATTATCTCCTTCAAAATAATAGAGATAAAAAAAATGAATATCTGATGCACATAAAATTTGAACTCACTACTAACACCAATTTAATGAGAGACCTGAGCTTGTTTTTCTGCGGCAAACCGGAATGATTTCAGGGTGATGGAAGACAATGAGCCCCTAAATGCCATGCTTTGATCCAGTTAACTTTATTTATTTTTTGTTGCGGTCATTACAGAAAATCAAGCTTCAGACAGCTAGGGTGTCGGAAATTCATGATCGGTCGGTTCATGTCGGTTATTCATGATCACCAGCAGATCATCTTCCTGCATTTGCTCGATTTACCTGGTTTGCCTAGAAAGTAGCGCTTAAGCTCCTTTTCGCGATAAATCATTGTATCAAGTAGGACTCCTGGTATTGGCAATTAAAGCTTTCTTTTCCTTCTCCGTTTTGGGCTCTTCTCCTGCCTCTTCACTGGGCCTTTTCCCCTTCCCAAAGAAATTTTCCAAAGACGTCTGGTTCTCACTCTTTTTACTATACTCTGTGAGTGAGAGGGCTCAGAGAGAACATGCAAACGAAAATAACTCCGGACTCCTAACTATGAGGCGGATGTGCTAAAGTCTCTTCCACTGTGCCACACATTCAGACTCAGAGAATACATAAAACGGAAATAATTGTTACTGGTGGTTGAGGATCCCTGCTTTAATTGGTTATGTTTTCTGATTGGTTAATCACTACCGGCATACAAACTGTATGTAAATGGTAAATGGTCCAATTGTCAGTCAAAGAGACAGCGATTTAAATTCACACAAAAACATTTTTACAGATTTTGGAACTCAGTGCCCATACAAGGCGCACCTGATTGTGGGGCGTCTGTCAATTTTCAAGAAAATCAAAGGCTTTTATTTGTGCATTATGTTACAGAAAATATGGTAATCTGTTTTTACACTGAAGTTCTGTAAAGACTTCTATAAAAAGTAACAATAAATCAATAAGAAACAAAACAGATGCCAAAAGAGACTTAACAGTGTCAAAGATGCTGCAAAGCCAGAGAGAAACAAGGAAACGCCCACTGCTGAGACGAGAAACACCTGGTCAAGACACAAGTGGCTGATATAGCTGATTGGCTGTCATTGTGTTTGGCATAACCTGATAGGCTCCTGTTGTTGTTGGGAGAACAAATTCAGAAGCAGAAGGAAGACGTGAAAATGTAAGAGCATGTGAGAGTTGAGGGTCTGATGAATGGTTAAATTAAGTTTAAAAAATGTCCTGACGGCACTTTTGATAAAGTTAGTGATATACATTTTTTGTTAGAAGGAGCTTGCTTACTACAGAAGCAGCTCAAGTTTAGCCTACTAAATAAATGCAAAGCGTCCAGTTAGCCACAGCTAACAATAGCAACAAAGACGTTCATGTAGTGACTAAACTCAAGAGTGACTAAACTCAAGAGTACCCTGCATTTGAGAGTCTGCGATGGACACAATGGTTTATTTTTATGTTGGTTCATATTTTCCTATTATTTGGTTATTAACACAAGAAAACAACAACGTTCCTCATGATGATCAAAACTAAAAGTTGCAGCTAGTACTTGGGACTAATAATTAATAGCCAATTAATTAACCAAGTAGTAATTTTTAAAAACCTCTTGACCCAATTGGCTGCACTAATTGGACCATTGGACCGTGTATTATTTTTTTTATGATTTCAATGTTGCACTTGTGTCGTTCTGCTTATCATCAAAAAAAGGGGCATTTTTATTGTTTAGGCTATTTCATTTACAGACAGAGGGCAAATAGAGTATTACTGAAAAAATATTTTTCATCAACACAGTCATTTTTGAAATACTGGAAAATGTTACATGCTAAAATAAAAGGAGTTAACCAAAGAGGAGTTTTCCAATTGCTTTAAATGAAAGCCTAGATTTCAATAGGACAGCTGAAAACATTGAGTTAAGATGCACTGAATAATTAGTTGTTGTTCCACTCTCAAGGATGAAATTACTAATCTCTGCTGCAGACTATTTTTTGACCAACAACTGTGCTTATCAATGGAAAAGAATGAAGGATAAAATCAATCATCATTGCAGGAGAATAACGCAGAACAACGGTGCTCATTAGCAGAAAAGATTGTTTAAGTCTAAGTAAAACTTCAATATATAATAATGACCTTTCTGTGGGGGGAAAAAAAAAAACACGCTTGTATAATTAAAAGTACAGCCTTTTTGTCTCATAAGCGTACATACCAAAGAAGCTGCTGAAGAGGACACATCAGAATGAATGCATTTTTAATTGAGGCACGAGAGACAAATGACCTTGCTTTAAATGATTACTTAGTGAGAGAAAATAAAAGAAAGGTACAGGTAAAATGGAAAGCGCACACATTTCAGAACCTCAGTTTGTCTAGCTAACGCAAACATCTTAGATGAGCGCAAAACCATGCCATTGTTTAACGATGTGTTTGGTTATATTATTTGCTTTCATCTGAGTCGCTACCAAAAAATTAATCGCACAAAAGTTAAAACTGCATGATAGCTTTCCTCAAAGCATATAGGAAAGACTTCCAAGGTAAAATATTACAAATTGTTTATAATTCTGTTCTCCACTAGAAGTTTTTTTGTTGTTGTGTTGACATTTCTCTTTGTGAAGTAAATGTTGCTGAGCAGTATTATTTTGAATTATTGACTCAATTTTTGGAGAAATGTTTTGTCTTTGCTGGTTAATCCCAGGGACCATGAAGCAATATTTTTCACTAATTATATATATATATATATATATATATATATATATATATATATATATATATATATATATATATATATATATATATATATATATACTATTTTTTTTTTCTGTTTATAAGTCCAAATAGAGTATGACCTCACCAGAGTAATGGGAGCCTTGAGTTTGTTTCTCTCCACACAGATGGGATGTTGGGAGTCTCAAACATTTGTGAGCTCATCTTCTTGCACAGCCATGCGAGATTCACCTTGGTTGGTAAATACGTTGAAGATCCTTTACTTGTCAGTTTGTGGGTCCTTTTTGGCTGGGAAGTAGTGCTGGAAGTCCTTGCGGCGAGAAATCATTATTTCATGTAAGACTCCTGGTATGTCTGTTAAAGGTTTTTATTTTTTCAAAGTTGTAGCCTCATCTGTCGCTTCACTGGGCCTTTTCCCTTTCTTAAACACACCTGTTTATTAATCATTTTACTTCTTTGTGGGTGAAATTTTGGCGCTCAAGAAGACTCTAAGAGAATTCGGGGTTTTCAAGATAAAACGTTTAAAAAAAATCTTTCAGGCTCGAATAACACATAAAATGGAAATGATGCATTTTGGATACGGCCCATCTGTGGATCAACTGGTAATGGACCGCAAGCTGGTGGTTACGGACCCCTCGTCCGACTCATGGTATTTTCCCACTTTCCAGTTAAATATATGCATATAAATTACATTTGGCACATTGGCAATTTAAGTTCTTAACAAATGAGTTTCATGGTACCGATATTTTTAACCAGAAAGTACTTTTTACTGTGCGGCTGCCTCACCCCCTTAATGTCGCTGTTCAATGCTGGCCGGCCACAAAACATCCATACATCCATCATCTTGAATGCTCATCCTCACGAGGCTCGCGGCTGATGGAGATTATTCCAACAGCGTGAAGAAAAAAAAATAAAAATACAGGCTTTTACTGACATTGAAATGCAAAATAACGTCGATGCTCTAGCTGCTCTCTCTAACAGCTGTTCCTCATATATAATTCGCCCCTGAGTGAAACCAGTATTCTTAACAATAGTTCTGCCCATGGGTGAATCATTTCTACAGTTTTGCCTTCGGCATTTTCTACAGTAAAATGTAGCAACTGATAAATGCAACGTCGCTGTTTACTTAGCTGACTTAGCTGTAAAAGCTCGCCTCTTTAACCAAAATTATACTAATAGACGTGGTAAAATTCAGCATGCACTTACTTTGCACTGGTGGTTTGGGAATGGTGTAGGGAGGTACAAAATTCTTATGTGGTCATAAGAGTTCTTCAAGTCATATTAACCTGCTCAAAATAGATCAATGGAAGAAAATATCACTTTGGGACTGTTTAGGGTGAGAAATGAACAATTTAAAATTAAAAGCTCCAAAATTTTATCTTTTCATGATAGGGTCCCTTTAAAAGTAAATACAGCTTTGACGGACTCAAAATCATGTTGTTCGATGTTGTAGTTTTGGTCCCCAAAAAAATGATAATTTAGGAGCGGTGGTTCCCACTGTCAAGTGAATGTAGTGGAAACACCGATCAATGCTCTGATTCAGGAGAAAAACTGAACCAAAAAAAATAATAACACACAACTATTTCGAGTAATTAATTGTGTATTCAAAATGCCTGACTTGAGACATGAACACAGAATAAACATGTCTATATATGCTCAAAGTAAAGAATTTGCACAATTAAAGGCAGCTGTGAACCTGTAAGGGAACATTTGGACCATACTAACACTTTGTACCATGGGGGGTATGGGGTGGAGGGATGCTGCTCTTCAGATGGTTCACGGGTCGCGTGGCAGCGTGCCGAGAGGCCACTGTGCATTGTCATTTAACAGGTGACTCACATCACTACACTCAAGCATGCCGGAGGCAGAGCACTCGGAGATGCTTGCGGCATTCAAAATGCATGATTTTCAGCCCAGTGCAAACAAATCGCTTTAAAAGATCAGTTTAATCTATTTCGAGCTGCTATTATGAGCTGGGAGAGTTGTTCACATAAAGAGAATGAAGCAGGGTTAACAGCAGAGTGTTGGGCAACTCTTCACATACTTTACCCAGCACTGGATTTGCCAACTTTATTAGATGTTTTTTTTTTTAACAACTGTGCAAAGTTTACAATGCAAAACACTAAATTAGTAGTCGGAGAGTAAAATAATGTATTAATCAAGCAGTGTGAACAGGCCATTGTATAAAAACGTAGAACTTTATTAACACATCACCAGGGAAGCATCAGTCATAGAAGTCATCATCCGTGTCATCAGCGTTAAAAGGTTGTGGACGCAGAGCTGCTTCGATCTCTGAGTTGCTGTCATCTGAATCACCCCAGAGCTCTACAGCAGACAGAGGAAAAAATACACTACAGCCGAATGTTTACAACTGTATGGTGCTTAAGATCATCTGCTTGCATTTGTTAAGCTGCTAAATCGACACTTCATAAACCATTCCGCAATTTGAATGCGTTGAAGCTAAAATGAACCTTGAAATACCACAATGAAAGTCTTATTGCGTTCCCTTTCATACAGTCTTGTATATTTATTGCAATACAATTTATCTTGATTAGCACTGTTATGAATAAATATGTTACACTGGAGCAGCATTAGAAAGCGCTTGAAGTCCTGTTAATGTTGAAGGTCAGACAGTGAATGAGTTGCTACTCAAGAAGAAATTGAGATGAATTGTGACACTCACAAGCCACAACAGGATGTTTACCTTAACAATTCAATAAAAAAAAATCTGAGTAAAAACAGGAACAAAACAACAATCTTGTTCATGTGTACTTCCTTAGGCTAAGCAATGTAGAGAATGGAACCAAACGCCTCTGACCTTGAAGGTAGAAATGAGCCCGGTATAAACGCAGGCTGTTGTACTTCTTGAACTACTGTAGATCCCATAAAATTGAGCGGGTGTATCTACAGTTATCAGTAAGAAGTGCACAAAACAACTATCCTATCCTAATGATGGCAATTTTGCACCATTCAAAAATCAGCAACACTCCAGAAGCAGGAATAATTATTTGAAGATGCTTTCATTTAATCAGAAATGTAAGAGATTACCTGAAATCAGGCTTATAATGGTTAGTGATTGCGGAAAAGCACATTATGTACATGTTACTTTTCAGTAAAAAGGATGTACAATCAAAGTCTAATTCTGGCTTACAAATTCTCTAAAAAGGATTTAGCTTCAAGGTCGATTTTTGGATTACAAGTCCTCAAAAAGCATACAGTTGTGCTGAGAAAAATTTTACAGGTGTTCACATAAAGCTTAAAATTAACAGCCATATTGAACCTCTTTGTCTTTATAGGCCTTCATACACAATTAACCTTTTTATTATTATTTTTTTTTTTTTACAAAACAGTTCAAATGTCTCTGACGGATGTGTCACACTCATGTGTGGGCACTGGTCAAGTGGAACAAACGCATGCACACAAAACCATATTTGGGTCCTTCCTTTATACTGCAAAAACAAATGAAATCGACCTTTGTTCTTATTAATCTCCAAGGAAAATAGAGAAAATGCATAGAAAAAAAATAATGAAAACTTTCAGTAAAAGGTAATATTATGATATTCCAACATAATAATGAAAATGATTCAAATTTTAGAAAAAAAAATATTTTTGTGGCAAGGAGAAGGTGTTAATGGCTGCCTTGATCATAATAAGTCAAATTTATTAAAATAAATTGTCAGCAGTGCTTAAAGCTGTCACAGTTTGTGGTCACATTCCCAATCGAGAATTAAATCCATTCTAGTTGATATTTTGTAAATGAATATAAAAAAGTTTGTGCTTTGTTAAAAAAAAAAAAAATGTTTCGACCTCTGAGTTGAGGCTCTCAACAAAAGCACTTAAGCAAGTGTGATCCTTTTTACATGCATTATGCATTCTACAAAAAAGTTTTCAAGTGAGCTAAAA
This sequence comes from Hippichthys cyanospilos, assembly GCF_059441005.1. Classification (NCBI taxonomy): domain Eukaryota; kingdom Metazoa; phylum Chordata; class Actinopteri; order Syngnathiformes; family Syngnathidae; genus Hippichthys; species Hippichthys cyanospilos. The sequence continues at coordinate 13,812,179 of NC_142382.1, forward strand.
CCGCAGTAATGGTAGTTGTACTTCCACCTACTATGTGGTTTTGTATATGCTACTTACCTTTTGACTGCAGAGCAGAATAAATCTTTGGGTTCACCTTGTCTTTCCTATAAACAATAAACACAATTATCATTTTTTATTGTTATAGTTGAAGCAAGTTGCTTTAGAGATTCAAATACTGTACAGGGAATTGTGATCCACAATTGCTTTCAATTTATTTCTAAACATTACCCTATGCAACCTTAACTTTAAAATACACTGAGGTTTTACAAATATGACTCTCACAACATTTATACGAAACGATTGGAGTGCTCAGAGCCAAGTATACCACCCATCAAATTTGTTTGAGATTGATAAGAGGGATTTCAACATGAGAAAGAACATGCAAACCACCTCTAATCATTTTATTTTGAAATTATTTAGCAACATTAAAATATTTCCAAAACTGAAAATCTGTCAAAATGCAAAGTCCGGCTGAAAAGGTGACTTCAACTTGAGTACAAAGCACCTAGAAGTTTGAAAATGAGACAATGCTAATTGGAGAAATTGAGCTTTTTGTGTGTATGTGTGTGTGTTGGGGGCCCCCCTGTCTCTTTGAATTTGTGATATCAGCTTTTAACAATGTTTGTGATGTCTTAATTTCGTCTTTCTGCACTGGGAACCCCCTTATTCGGTTGGTGAGCAAGTTTCAGTTAAAAATAGCTACTGATTTTTTTGGGCGGACAAAAATTCAGTTTTAAACTATGACACTTGCCTTAAAAACTTGAGTTGGCTTGTGCAGATGGAAATGTTTTGGTGAGAAAAGAAATGAGGGCAGTAAGTCATGTATGTGAGCTATCAATTGTTGTTGCGAATGTATTTGTCACAAGGGATTTTAGAGGCTTTTGAAGAGCTCATTCCACGTTTCAAAGAAAACTCCTTCAAGATGACTACAGAAATCCATAATTCATCATCATGCATTCATAATCATTGAGAACAAAGTACAGTCATAATTCCTGAATTGTAAATTTGTCATTTTTGTGAACCTCATAAATTGAAATTGAAAATTCACACTTGAATTACGTCTTGTTTTATTCTAAACCCATCGAGGTAATTGGTAGATGGAAAATCCTAAAACCTGTCACTATCCCAATATTTCTGGATTTAATTGTATGATCACTGGGAATCCAAGTGATCCAATCCAATCCAACAAATATGCCACCAAGCTATAGTCAAGGTAGGACAGTACACATATCTAAATATGAGGCACCCCTGACCCGATGATACATGGCTTCAATATGTGCTACGAGCAACACTGCTTCTGCAAAAAAACTGGTCAAAACACCGGCTATTTTTTTAGATCAGGTGCTTGAAAATGCTGAGATTTCAAATAGGTCCATTGCAATGCGGCCCTCACAGTGGACAACCATTCATTCAAGTTTTCGTCCACCAAGCGTACCATTCATGGTCCCAAGTAAAGTTGGTTTTGAGTCAATAAGGTCCCCCCATCCAGGGCACAAACACTGCCCAAGGACTGCAGTACCTGAGGTATGTGAATGCCAATCAGCCTCGAACTCTGCTATCCACATACAGTATATTTTGTTGGCGGTTCTTTGTATGTAGAATGTTAGCCTGGTGAACAGGTTTGCTTCTTTGCACGTGAGCGACGTTATTACTTTTATCTTGTCTTCAAGTGTTAAGCTTGGTTTAAGCTTGACACTTCCACAAATTCACTCAAATTACATTTTTTCGGCAATCAATCCCCTTCTCATCGAGTCCACGCCGACCAGATTTTCTGTAACGCATATCTTCCGGAATTTCTTTAATGAACGGAGAACATGGTGGACGAACGATTGCTTATGGAAACACCTTTATGAGTCGTCCGAAAAGGAATACTGTAAACAACTCCTGGTGAGCACCATGTTAGGGGGAGATGAGGACTCTGTTAAAGATTAGTGTTGTTTGTATGCCGTAGAGTCCATTTGCTTCCACCTATAGTATGGGAGAATATCGTCTGACTGCGGGGGAAAGCCACTCCGGATATAAAGTACTGCAAAACGCGTGTCGGCACGTCAAGTGGCAGCTAAATTGAGAGTATGGGCAAAGCTTGAACCGTGACGGTTTGTTCATATCCGAGCATATCTGGAGCATCGTCACATTTGTAACATATTATTGATTATTATTATTATTTATAGACAGTATTTTCATTCATTTACATGAACACAATTACATTTATTTAGATTTTGTGGACATGCTGAAGTTTTGCATTGTTTGATTACATACCATTTACTCTTGCTCTGTCTGAGTATTTGTTCCTGGGTAGTGCATTTCATTTACGTGCGCATGTGAGAGAAAATTGCATTAAGATAGTCGGGTGTGATGAGGGAATATGCTTCCCATAAAAAGACATGACTCAATGCTATTCTTGTCATTGTTGATCTATTTAGTAGGAAGGAAATCTTAATCACGGGTTCAACGTGATGGGGACCCGCGAACGGGAAAGGCCTCTTTGAATGGTTACAAAATCACAGATCCGTGATGGTCGAACTTCATTCGTAAGCAGCAGAGTGAAACGTCGCACTCTCATTCGGAGCTGTGTGGCTTTCGTGTGCCGCATGAGTTTGCAAAACGCAACAAGACTGCTTTCAATGAGTACTTGCAGATTTTTATTTGTTTTTGTGCCTGCTGTACTGCTGCACAGACTTGTTTTTTTTCCTGCTGCACAGGCTTGACTTTCTAGAACAGACTGCATGGCGGTGACACAGCACAGGCTTGACTTTCGAGAACAGACTGCATGGCAGTGACACAGCATAGCGCGCCTACGACATATTACGTGAGCTGACATTAAGTGGATCGATATCCTGATGTTTAATATCGATTTGGGGACATTTTAAATCAATTTAAATCACAGTTAATGAGAGTGATGATTTTTATGTGAATCAATATTTTTGCGCACCACTATCTGATGCTTGTTCTAATTGAACCTAATGACATTGGCAAGGTCCTACATTGAAAAATTCAGGATTGTCAGGTTCCCATAGCTTTGCTGATATCGCTATGTAAATGTGTGACCTCCAAAAAGGCTTTGATCTAACTCAATGCATATGCAAAAAGGCCCCCGGTTCCACTTTAAAAGGCCTCCTCTTTAAATTCACATCATCACAGAATCCATTCATATCCTCAATATACTCTCATCATCTGCCAGGTAAGCATATAGGCAGATTTGTGTGCTTGTTCTTTGCAGTTGCTTTTCCTTTTTCCAGGTAAAGGAGAAAAAGGGGGAGGAAGATGGTTTTCAACCTGTCATGTGTTCTTTCATTCCAAATTGCAAATTTCTTAATTGTGATTATTAAAGGTTATTTTGTTACATGTGTCAATTCTACCCAGTGACCTCTTTATTTGTCATTGCACTCCTCTTATTCATCTGTGCAGAAGTTCATCTTGACACAGTTGGCTGTATATTAGAATTAATAGCAAATTACATTGGCTGCATTTCAGTTCCTATCTTTTGAAGTACAGTGTACAATACAATACCTGAGATACAATATGCGACATAACTATACATGTACTTCCTTACATTGAAGCAGATCACCACGTCATCTGAACACCAAATGTAATTCATCGTCAGATCCAGCGTCTCTTTCTTTAATGAGTCTATCCAGCCATCCATTTTTTATAGCCACTTATTCTCACTAAGGTCGAGAGCCTGCTGGTGCCTATCCCAGTTGACTATGGGCAGTAGACACCCTGAACCGGTTGCCAGCCAATTGTAGGACACACAGAGACAAACAACCATTCACGCACCCGACCCCACCTAAAGACAATTTAGTATGTCCAATACACCTGCCACGCATGTTTTTGGAGTGTGAGAGGAAGCTGGAGTACCCAGAGAGAACACACACTGGCTCGGGGAGAACATGCAAACTCCAAACAGGAAGGCCGGAGCCAGCTGGAATTGAATTTGTGTCCCTTGAAGGTAAGTCAATGAATCCACTTAATTTAATCGATTCAAAGGCAAGTTTTGTCACAACAATGTTCATTTGTTACAATGAAAGTAACATTTCCTATCAAGTTGTTGGATAAATGCCTTTTTGCTACATTCAAAGTGCTGTAACCATCAATTTTGGAGCTACCACCATGCATTGTACATCATTCTAAAAGGAAATTCTGAGAACTATTAGAGTATTCCAATATGTTAACTTTCATTTTAGCGTGGTTAAGTGAAAAAGCATCATATAACATACAGTCCACACTTTTTTAACCAAGTGTCTAAATCTGATCTGGCCCTGTTCAGAGTGAGCCACATTTCTGACCATCAGACGGATTGTCGTCCAGGACATGTAGTGTTTGACGCCATATAAACGAACTCAGGTATGTTAGAATTTTTTTTTTTTTTGGCGCCTATGCACTATTCTGAGAGTGGGTGTGTTCGGTGAGACAGAGTGTTCTCAGCTCGCAATAATTTTATTATCTTTCAATCAGGTACGTGTGTTTAACCTGCTTCCATTTGTACTACTTGGCGCACTAGCGCACCGTTTCTCCAATTGGAGCAATGCTTTGCTCATGCAGTTACCCTTGTAAAAAATAGAATTCCCTGCCCTGAAAATCTATTACTGGCAGGCACATGGCTTCCACAGTTTAAGTCAATGCATGTGCGTTGCGCGGTGCAGTCACATCATCGGACAGTCAAATCTGATCCGAGGCATCCTGTTTTGAAAGGTTAAAAATAGGATTCTGGCTGGCAGTCTGAACAAGACACATGTCACCAAGTAGACCCGTGATTACCCATTGCCCTTTTTAATAGGCCGAATGGCTGATTACACACCTGTGATACAAATTAGAGGATGCAACTTGGGTGAACATGTCCCAATGCTCAAATGATCATTTCCAGGGGAACAATTATTTTTGTCCAGGTCTGGATCCTTTGTACCGCAATTAGAATGCAATGATTGATTTTCACTGTGTAATTTCATTACATTTACATTTATTATTACATTAGTCAAAATGAAAAGTTAATTCTGTGACGAAAGTAGTTTTTTTTAAAATACAGAGAAAACAACAATTTTAACCACATGTAACTATTACTTAGCATGAATAAAATCTAGAGTAAGCACTGGGCTAGGATCTCTTGATGAAACTATAATGCAAAAGAAAGCAAAAGGTTTAAGAGAAATAATGCTTTATTAGCATTTTACCAAAGGCTTGCAAATACAGACTGACTGGCAGAAAAACGCTTTTGTTTACCCTATTTCTTTTTTTTTTTTTTTTTTTTTGAGCTCTTGCCACCCACACACAAATGTTAATAGCTCAACAGCACTTTTGCACAGCGGAGCTTGTCTAAAGGTAAAGGTAGACCCATCACCTCATCATTCCCATCAACTCCTACTCCCATTCCAGCTATGACCCCCACACAAACAATGTTTAGGCTAAGCTTGGATGCACTCAAACAGGCCTAAATGGCAGCAGGATGTCACCCTTAGTGGGGGCAAACAACAAGAGGCAAATGTGAGTGCACCATGAGTGGGTACACTCTAACATGTGAGTGCTCTCTGCTGGCAACGCGTTTGTACTGCAACTGGGTGGAAGCAGCCATGATCACTACAAGTCTCTTGCATAGTGGCAGTATAGTTGTGGACACCCTGTACCGCTGCTTGACTGATAGTGGGACAGATGGAAAAATATAATTGGTAATAAAAGGAAGATTGCACAAAAAAGCTATACTCACAAATCACAACCTTATATAGCAACAGCAGTGTCCAATGGGATTAAAAAAAAAGATTAAACTATTACAAACCAAAATAAATAAACAAACAAATAATCAAATTATAATATAATTAAAAAATGCCCTTTTGCCCCATATTTGTTTATATACACTACATATAGACCTTAATGTTATTTGAATGTTCGAACTGACAAACTATTTTTTGTTGTTGTTGAAAATACTAATTAACTTTGAATTTAATGCTGCAAACGGCAACATTTCCCTCAAAAGCTGGGATGGGGCGTTTACCACTGTGTTCCATCACCTTTTATTCATTTTATGCTTAAGAGGATTTTTTTAATGCTATTTTTATGATACTGGCAATGATTTATTACTGTACAATAATAATAATGCATCTTTTTAAAAGGTGTTTTTTCCACCACCCCATCCACATTTGATGTCTTCATATTGTGCAAGTTTATCTAAATATGTGACTGATGATTATATTGTGAGGGTCTTCATATCACCCCTTTGAGTACTAATAGTATAAAGAAATGTAGTGAATTTAAAATTGAAAAACTTCCATTATCTATTACTCTTTGTCATGTTTTATAATGTTTTTGTTTTTTTACATTGAACTAAATTGGTAAAAACAAGTATCGAATAGCGTCAAGTAGTACTTTTTTATTTAGCGCAGACAAATAAAAAAACAAAAAAACAGGTATACATGGTAACAATGTTGTTTTTGTTATCTGTGACCAAATTCTGTTTTTCCTGTCTCTCTCTCTCTCTCTCTCTCTCTCTGCGGACCTCCCCTTTCTTGAGGTTCTTTCTCCTAAATCTCCCTTCCTTCCCTCCTCCCAGCCAGCCATCAGAGATCCACACACATCGCCTATCCAGAAGAGAAAAAGAGCGCTTCTGATTTTGACACTGAGTGATTTAAGGTCGAATACTTGAGCACATCCTGTTGTCCATGGCAAAGCTGTAAACCACTAATTGTTGTGTCAAGGTTTATGTCAAGCAGGCACTAGGCACAACAATAACACCGGCTGATGGTGAGAGGATCTTTTTCTTACGTACGAGTGTGTGGTCATGTGCTAATGACTAAAAATAGGGAGGATTTTTTTTTTTTTAATTAAATAGGTATTTGAAATAGCAAAAATAAAAATAAGGAAGACATGGTCTCTGAAATGTCCATGGGAGAAAGGGGCACAATGTTTCTTTGCACTAGAGGAAGCAGTGGCATGCACTTGCATACAAAGGGGAACAAGTGGTCTTTACATGGAGTGCAGCTGCTTATTAAGACTCACTCCTTCGTGCATTATTCCTTTCATCCCCACTCAACCACAAAGTGATTTTACTTCAGCATTCAAAAAAACAGCAGAAGATTTGTAATGGACAAATCCTTAATAAATGTTGCAGATCAGTTGCTCCCCTAGCAGTTATAACACAATATGCACATTTTATATAAAAAAGACTATTCTCTCAAACCCCATAATAGTGAAATGAGCACACATAAATGTGTTAAGAGTATCTCTTTGCATCTTGTATAGACTGCATGTATTTAATCTGTAAAGCTTATTAAGGCTTCAGTCATTGCTATGCAAAGCAGTACCCAATGCTTTTCTCTCGCTTTTCATCCAAGTGCAGTGTTTGGCCAATAGGACTGGCCCCCTGCCTCTCATTCTGCATTCATAACATGCAACATTTGCACAATGTATCTCTCAAAGACCCTGAATAGAAGGCCTTAATACTCATGTAAACAACTGCAAACCAATTACTTAATGAATCAGGCCCATACATAATGAGGAGCCTCACAAAGAGTTATAAATGCATTTTTTTGCGCCAAAGCCTCTGCTTTAAACTACAATCCCCTCTGCTGTAGTCTGAGCTTAACAGAGAAATCGTAATTATTGTCTAAGACAACACAGGGGAGGACATTTTTGTATTTGGAGTCCGCCTTCATCCTCCTTTTGATGTCACTCATCAGCTCGTTGACGAAAAATAGAGCAAATAATGAAAACTAGTGAGGGAGTTGGCAAAGCGGAGAGAACAAAATCCTCAAGGAAGGAGGACAAGGGGCAAAGAGATGGAAAAGGACAACGTGTGACAAAGTGAAACAGAGGGAAGCAGGGCAGGGCATCCTGGCGTGTTATGCTTCTGCTTGAACGCCAGGCTTGTGGACCACTTGTGAGTGCATTTAAGTGCAAGAAGTGACTGTAGTAAATCTAAGATCCAAGAGAAGATGAGTACCGAAAGGTTGTGACCAGAAGGGGAATTTTTGGTGACTTTAGCACTTATTGGAACTGTTAACAGTATACTGTAATGACAGAAACATGGGTCAAACATAGAAGCATACATGTATTACCATTTGTTCAACTCGTATATACAATCAGCATCAGTACAGTTTTGTATAATTTTTTTTTGTTCTGTGAGTTTAGTCTAATCACATATATTTTGGGCTTCCGATGCAAATTAATAACACGGAGACAAGCAACATCTGAGAGGGTCTGTGTCTGAAATTGGCTCATGTTTATTAAAGAGGGTGGTCCATGCACTGTGGCTGGCAGAGGCAGGCATCAGCAGCTATGAGGACCACAATAGAGTCAGCCCATTAGCCCTTCCCTGGGCTAATAGGCAGACTGCAGCGCCTGCTTGCCAGGCCGGGGACATACAGCCTTCAGCCCTCAGATCAACGTGCTGCCCAGTAATCACATGAAATCAGAGAAGATTATTCCTCATAACGTTTATGCAGCCATTACAGCAGCCCAAATGGGTTTTGTGGCGAAGAGGTGCTCTGAGGACCTGGTAGTCAATTGCAGATTTGATGAAGTTGTGTTGATATTCAAATGTAAGCGCAATGCCGTTATCTTCTGTGCGGCTGTTTATCATTAAATGTTCTTGAACCAGTCCACTCAGAGCTCTGATTTGAGCAGCTTCAATGCATTTGATGGTGAAAAATGAAAAGACGCTTCTCTTTGTCAACACATCTTAGAAAGTAAATGCCCTTCATCCTTCTTTTTGACATGATGCGTTTGCATTCTTGCAACAAGTCAGAAGGCAGTGATTTTGTCAGATCAAATTGGCTTTGGGGTTGCTGTTTTGATATTTATTTCTGAAATAGGCTTTGGACCGTGTCAACAGAGTGTGAGGGGCTTCAAGAGACCTTTGTCTTTGTGAGCAAGTTAATGGGTGGTGCCCCTTGATCTTATGGAAATGCACAGGGAATTATTTGAGTGGCCATGCAAATGTACATCAACCACTTCGGTGCCTGGTGGCCCATTTTCAGTGGTCTGTTGAATAAAAACAATGTTCTTACCGAGAGTAAGGTTCTTGAGGTGTCGAGCTTTTGGCCCTGCTCCCAAGGTCCACTTCAGGGCCGTGAATTTTTCCTCAAAAGAGCAAATAAGACCAGATGAAAAATGTCATTTGGCTATATCCCTGACTAAGAATATTCCTGAAGAAACTTAAATAATTTGACCAAAATCAAAACCGGACTGAAACATGCGGGGGTTTGTTAAAGTGAGAATTGTATAGCACACCGATGCTCAGGTTCTAGTTTTTTCACATAACTTTTAAAGCAAAGGGTACAAAAACACCATGCTATATTCCTTTCGAACCGGACATTTAACACGACATTCCATGTACTAAGGGCTAAGGTACGAATCAATCACGGCTTAGCTTGTGAAAGTCACATAACCAAATCCAGAAAACAGGTGAGACGTGATTGGTCGTTCATTACCTGAACCCTGAACACGTCATTTTCAGTAGACAGCAACTACAAACATTTGATTTCATGTGTATTAATGTAGATGAAAAATAATTTGGCAATCAAATTAAATTTAGACAAAACGTTAACTTTTCATTGTTGACAATGACAAAAGTAGTTCAGTGTACTTTTAACACATCACTTAGCGGGAATGAAATCCAAAAAGTACAAAATCCAGTTACATAACATTAATTTGCAATTATTTGCCTATTTGAGGGATTTCAGTTACAAGGAGTTGGAGGTTACTCAGGGATTTAAAAAAAATTAATGACAAGAATTTTCAAAAAATTCAAAAAAATACATCGAATAGCCATTTAATCAACTATGGCATTTCATTTATTTAAAACCCAAAATCAAAGGCTGTCCAGGTTCTTTACGAATGTGTATCACACTTCTTACCTGCGGCATCATTCTCCTCTTCCTTTTCTTCCTCCGTCTCTTCAGTGCTCGGCAGGTCTTCCTGCATGACTGATCGCTTAAGTAACTGATATGCTTTTGTCTCTGCCCAGACACACACATAACACACAAATGCACACACAAAGCCAGTCAAATATTTGCTTAAAAGCCAGGTTTCCTACTTTCAGAGGTTTCTGTGTTTGATGAGCCAATATGCTTCAGCAGTCGAGTCTTAGAATCTACTTAAAAGCATGGGTGAATACACCAGCTTAACTGTTGATTCAAGGAAGAAGTAGCAATCTCAGTGCCTCCAAAAAAATTGTACTCCAATAGTCAAGCGTTTTCAGTAACCCCCGCCAGCAAGGTGATTATTAATTTCCCATTTTGAAAAAGTCATCCCTAAATATTTGGCCAACAAAATAAGAGTGACTTTACAAATTTCACACACCATGACCACAATCAATTTATAATATTCTCCATGATTAATTCTGCTCATAATCTGTAGAAACCAAAATGAAAGTAATATATCTTTTTGTGAGAGCAATGCACTGAGCTTATATGGTTCACACATCCTTTTATAATTTGGGGATGTAACCTGTAAAAAGTTCAACCGTACCCTGGTTTCATCGGGCTATAAAACATTTTCGCATATGAATTCTAATTTTACCTATAAGCTGTAAAATTCAAATGGAAAATAATATAGATTTTTGACAGAGGACTTTGATTGATATAATGTGTTAGCACAAGTGCAAACATCCATTTATACATTTGTATATTATTATTATTATTATCATATATTTACAGAGGTATTTTACTGGCTATGCACCGTTAGGGATGCTAACATGAAAAAACTCAGCGGGGGTCTGGTGACCAAGGGTAGCATAAGCTCACTTTACATTTCAGAGCAGCAGAGGAATGGGCAAACCAACTGCTCCTGGATGCCTTCACAGCTTGAATTCTTCAAGTCCAACTACCTTACCCCAGCATTGTTAGGTAGATAATGAGAGGCTATGACAGATCTCTTGCACTAACTACTCTGGCTGCAGGAAAATTAAAGCATAGGACATTATTCCAGAAAAATAAATAATAAAAAAATTTCCAGCATGCCTGAGGCTGGGGCGAAAACACGGCTTGTACCTATTTTCCATGAGCTAATTAGAGAGAACTAGCACCACTCTTCAGGTGGGACTTTGACCCTGGTTTCACCTTGATCATGCTGCCACCGCCACTGTGTAAAAGGGCCTATTATTCACTGCAGGAGGAAGCAAACAAACCACCACATAAGGGAAGTGTGAATGCTGGGACACAGGCGATGCCTTTTTACCTCTAATAGGAACACTTTCCACAGGGCTTTCGTCGTGGCTCTCCTCTTCAGCACTTTGTAGTTCTGGAAGGAATAGAAGTGCATAGAGAGATGCATTGGCAGGGGGAAAAGGAGAGTGGGGATGGAAATGGGAATGTAGGGTCTTTATTTAGCTCTGAATAGAATAAAGAGCTGTATGAAAACGAGGGCAGCGAGGGATTCATAAAATTGAAATTGATTTCTTTCACAAAAAAAAAAGAAGAAACTTTTAATGCTCTGCAGAGGTAATTTGCAATTTATAAAAGCAGTAAAATTTGTCCCTCCCAATCGTCAAAATTGCCGTAAAATGACAGGTTTGTTGAAGAGTAAATGGGTGAATACTTCATTGTAAAAAACCTCGATCAGTTTACTTGAGGTGGAAAATAAATAACTTTTTGTGTAATTTCCAGTCAAATACAGGCACGTTAAACTTGAATAACTTGTCCTGACCTTGGATCTGTTGCTTTTGGATCGCACTGGCAGGCTTCACATCCCCATCACGAGCTGGGAAAGGAGGGCCACAAGAACAAGTAGAGTCACTCTCCTCATCTGCTGAGGGCCACTCCTCACTGGACCGGGAAAGCTGTGTCCTCAGCAGCACTTTGGCCTGCGAGCAGCACAAATTAAAACCAAACCATTAATTGTTCCCATTCAGTGAAGGAAGTGTTAAATTAAACTCAGACCGATTAGGCATTTCATTTACTTAGGCCATAGCTGCTTGTACAGAGGTTCGGCTGCAATATAATTAACACCATGAGAAAATAACACCAAAATCTCTCACTTGTTAACTGAAAGATTATTTTGTACACTTTTGTTTTCACTGTCCTTCTCCATCACAATTTTTTCCTTCTCACCCTCTCTTCTCAACCATGAGATAAGTAAAATGGAATAAGAATGCAATCATCCTTGTCTTAATGTGCAACATGTTCTGTATACCTCCCCTCTTGGCTGAGAGCGTTGAGACAAACTGCTCTCTTCCTCCCTCTCAAGATCAGATTTTTATAATCTCTGGGGAAATGACCGAATACAATTAAGAGGAGCTGTTTCAGGAGATGCCACACATTGATTTCCTTTCTCTCCTTCAGCCCAAATCCAGCCATCACCACTGTCTCTCTTTTGTTATCAAAGACATCACCATTTGCTACTTTTTAATGAGCACGAATGTGTAGAACGGATAAGGACAATGATCAAGATGATTCAAACCGTGACAACCCAAAAGTACACTGTCATTTTTTTTTTTTTTTATCAGCGGGGAGATTAACAAAATGTTTTTTTCATTTTCTGAGAGGATAGGGGACAAAATACACACCCGGGTTTTTCACTTGGTATTGCACAATAAAGGTTGATCCGTGTCCCAGATATCACACTTTGTTCCTGTTTTACTCAGATATTGTTAAATGTACTGTGCACTGAGGGTTGTTGCGATCCACAGCATTTGAAACATCAATGATTTCAACGGTTAGCACTTGAATATTCAAAGAGCTTCTTTTGAGTGTGTGCATGCAAGCTGCAGGCTCCCATTTTCCAGAGTGACTGTGCTGTGTGCAAAGAAGAGAAAAGAAGGAATAAAGATGGAGAGAGTGCATCAAGTGAGAGATAAAGCAAGAGGAACATTTTCACTCAGCCTTTCACTGATGCACTGGGATACAATGAAGATGGCGGTGTCTTTCTTACGTTTGTTGGCTCATATTTTCAAGTGGCTCTACAGTTTCTTTCTTTGCCTCTTCTCATTGTGGCCACGACATTGAAGTGACATCTTCATGCCAGAAGGACCACAGTAATATAGTGTACCCAACTCAATAACAATAGGCAGACATGTATACAATACATAAAGCACTTCAACAGGACCAAAAAAAGGTACATTTAGCGGAAAATCTAGGATTGGAATTCTATCAAACCGATTCGCTGATATCTATACTGTTTATCTTTCAGAGAAAAAGAACATTTGTGTATTGTAAAAACATTTTAGCCTTTACCACGTATGCTATAACAATGTATCATTAATTGTAATACAGTGAATTATAAAAGTGGGATAGGTTTAAATTAAAACATACCTGAGACTAAAATCAAGGCCAGTTGCATTACATTATAAAATCTGAAATAATATACTTGAATGCCCGATATAGTGTGAATTGAGTATGGATGATGAGATCAGAAAGTGATATTAATGTGGGAAAAAGTAGTCCTTCGACCAATCTGGACCAGTTAACTACATCACTTTTGGGAAAGATACCAAATTAAGAATGAATAAATCAATAAATGAATGAACGAGGGCTTGTTACATTAAATTTAAAAAAGTGAAATATAAAAATATGCCCAATACAGTGTGAATTGAGGATGCATGATGAGATCAGTCAATGACGTTAATGTGGAAAAAAATAGTCCTTCCACCAAACTGGACCAGCAAACTACATCACTTTTGGGCAGGATACCAAATTAAGACTGACTGACTGACTAAACGAATGAATGAACAAATAAATAAATAAACCAGGACTTGTTGGATGAATATGCCGCATGAGATGAAAGAAGACAAGCAGAGGGTGTAATTTGCCATTAGCACATGGGTCAGGGTTTCCTTTTTGTCTGGGTCAATGTGTGGAGCAATCTGATGAAGAGGCAGCCAGGCTTTGGCATCAAACACCAGACACAAAGAGGGCTCCCCAACAACAAGCACTAAACACACAAATAAAGAGCACTGACAAACACACACACACATATATTTTCTACATTGAGTGGAATACATTCTTTGTGTGGGTCACCAATTCTACTGTACTGTGGATGGAATGATTCAAACCATAAGGCGATAGTAGAGGGGTTTGGAGAGGGAGATTGCGTGTCAGATTGTAGGAAACTCAATGTGAAAAAAAAAAATATTTTAATTCTGAAGTTGTGAGGACCTGCCTCTGTTCTTGGGTAGATTTGCTAACCCACACTAATTTGTTTGATTTTAGCAGTCAACAGCAGACAGGGAGGAGCCTAATTGATTGATGCACAATGTTAGCGAAGGAGGCAAGCACAGTAATATTGTTTCCTGGCTTGGTTTGTCACATTCAGTTGTCATCTAAAACAGTGAGAAATCCCCACCAAAATTCATATGTGCATTTCTCCTCATTTCCATTTAACCTGTGGAAATATAAACACGATGAGCACAATATTTTTTATTTTATTGACATTAAATGTAAGCTTTGATGAGGAAAAAAACAATAGCAAGTGACAAAATTAAATATATTGTGATGATCCTATTTACATTTCTGTGGATAGAATTGGACAGGAGTAGGAATGGGAATTTTGGGGGTAATTGCTCATAGTTTAGCCATACTGAGTTTTTTATACTTCATGCATTCAGGCCTGTATGCTATCTCCTGCAGCTATTCAGCTAGCCCAGCTAACCAGTGACAACACTGCCCGTGCACTGTCGCTGCTCCCTCGGTTACTGATTGATTCCTGATTCGTTTTGGAGATTATTAACAATATATGTTAAATAATTTGGAATGGATACATTTTGTCTAGTTCTTTCCAATGAGTTATGAGAAGCGGAAGGCTGGTGTGTCTAAATCTTTGAATTGTTGGGGGCATTTTGAAAGAGCCAGTAGGCAGGGGACATCCTGAACTGGTTGCCAGGCAATCACAGTGCACACATAGACGCACATCTATGGGCAGTTTGAAGTGGCTGTTATGACTACCATGTATGTTTCAGGCACAGGGAGAACATGTAAACTCCATACAGGAAGGCTGAAGCCAGTATTGTCAAAACCTTTTCGACTAGTGAAAAAAAAAATCCTTAATCGTAAAGGATGCTTGTCAGGAGTTGGTCCACACGAGCAAAGCACACACATTCATACAAGTTGACAAAAACACACTCAAACAATGAAAAGTGTCACATCCTACTTGTCTGCACCACTAATGTGTGTGACTCTAACGCTACCTGGTGGTGGTATGTTGCATGGCGCTCTACCAGCAATGGCTCAAACAGCTCGACCAAGCGCTCAGTGCTAAGGACGCGGCTCTCCTTGAGCAGAAGGGCGTGCTTGAACCAGCGATCCCACAGCCGAGCGGCATCAGGAGGGAGTCTGTGGTGAGTGTGTGGGTGGGTGGGGGTGGGGGGTGGGGGGTGGGGGTTGGTCAGGCATTTGACAGATACAAACAAGTGATATCAGGTTCATTCTCATTGTATTAGTAACAATTTCCATTAAATTATGAACCACTACAAAATGACAAGAACATCTGTGATTAAATAAGGAATTATATTAGTGTTATAGCAAATAAAAAGGTTAAAACACAATATTCACTGTAAAGGAGGATAACCATAGATGGCTTTCTTTTGATGGGAAATGAAGCAGCAATATCAAGGAAAATCAATAGGAGAAAGAAGGATATCATGAATTTGGCGCAGAACATAACTCCCTATTCTCCAAAAGGACTGCAAAACATAGCTAGGCTTTTTAATTTACTCATGGCATTTAGCGTGCTATGTTAAAGCAGGAAATGCCACCAAAAATGACCTTTAGGTTTATGGAGGTAGACTGTTTTGAAAGGCTGGGTCTGCTGAATACAGTATGTGTCTCTCCTTCAATATAGTTTAAAAGTTTAGTCTTTAATACAATGTGAAATCTCGATCAATCAATACATATTTCTTCCTAGCATTTAAAGGTTCTTAAACGTTTTATTTTAGAAACACAATGCTCAAAATTAGACATACAACCCTTACCTGACTGCTATATGCTCAGTGCTGGACTGGTGTGCACTCACTAGCTTCTGTGGTAGCAGGCAGCCCTTCTCTGTACTCATTGACAACCTCTGGAGCTCGTGAAGCACCACTGCGCCGCATGCTTCAAGGTCCTCCTCATTCAGGTCTGCTTCACTGTCACAAAGGCTGTCCAATAAAGAACAGACACGCATTGCCAGGGACCATGGGTCAGGCGTACAGAGTAAATCCGACAGCTTTTAACACCTCATACACGCACGCACACACACACGCATGCTATGCACCGTCAACATCCTTGCAGGTTTTCACACATATTATTGTGAGCCAAAACTCAAAAGCTGTGACACAAGATGACCACTTGATGATTAGAAATCACAAAGGGGGTGAAGTAATTTCTTATACTGGTATTAACACAAACACACACATGTGCGTGTGTGTGTGTGGTTGCGCGTGCGCGAGCACACACACACACACACACACACGTACACTATGCAGTAGATGAATGTGATATGACTGGTCTCACACCAACTGCCTAGCGGCTGTATATGTGTCCCTATTATATAATAATAATGGGCAAACATCGTCATTGTATAATTTTAATTCATTAAACCCCCCTAAGTGCAGTGTGAAAAAGCGGTAAGACTGCTATTTACCTCACAGATAAAAACGCAAGGATGATGGCGATGACACATGATGATAAATCTTGGCCAGAAAAATATATTTATTGTTGATAGTTGCAAATACTGTAAATGTAACATTAGATAAATAAAAGACATTTACCTTATAATTCGTATGAGTTGTCTTTCATCAACTGAAAAATTCCCATACACTCTTGTCTGTTCACCATGGAGTCGGCCCTCAATGAAGTCGAGAAGTTTAAAGAGTCCTTCAATTGACAGCCTGAGCCCCCACCCCCACAAAAAACAAACAAAAAAACAATGTTGATAAGGTGCAAATTCTTAAAAAATTATTTTTGTATTTTTCCTCAAATGACATTAATTTAATGGTTGTTTTCTGGAATCGTTTAGCCATTTATTTGTAAACTACGGTATATATCACGCAAGATAATTCTTCAAATAGTGTTGCAACATAAGGTGCCCTGTTTATTTTAAGATGGTCGTCACGATGTATTTTATTCTACTTTATGTGGAATAAAATAAGACTATGAAAAGTATAAGTTTGGTTTGGAAGGGCTGGGTGCGTGTTTTTTTGAGTGGGAGTGGGGGCGTTGTGTGCTCGAGATTTTACAAATAATCTGGTTCTGTGTGAAGCTGCATATTGCAAGATGCATGCCAAACGCATGTGGATATTGGCAATCCATGTCTTTTTTTTTTTTTTTTTTAAAGAATTGAGCTCTGGGTGGCACTCTTTGAATTCTCTCAGCAACCCCAAACCGAGAGATTCTCAGGCCCCCGGCATAAAATGGGCCTAAAAGAATTTATGACAATCTGTAATAGATTCTGGGTTAGGGGTCAGTTAACAATTGTGCCATACTATTTGCAAGTTGCTGCGCAGCAACATTCTGATTAATCTGGCGTCGTCAATTATATACTGTCTTCTCCCATTTAGCTTCTTATCAGCGTCAGTCTTTTGTCATATTTTTCTACTCCAATTTGTGTTCTTCAGAATGAGTAGTCCTTTAGAGAGTTATAAAGCAAATGAGTTTTTCCCCCTTGCAAATCTCTCATTGTATTCTCAACATCTTTAATGTCAAGGTCTTCTACCTTGCCTTCATACAGCTGTTTACTACTGTCGTGACATTATCAGCAGCATATTGTTAGCTTGGAGAAAGAGGTCAGGTTCTGTGCTACAACATTGCTCGAAAGTGAACAGAGCAGATTTTAAAGTGAAATAGGCCTAACCATGAGAGCAATTGGTGTCAGGGAGGAGTCTTGCAGCAAATAAAAACATACCACATGTAGCAGTTGCACCAGAATGTCAGAATAGTTTCTAGAATGTGTAAAAAATTAGTAAAACTAAAAAGTGGATTCCCCATCTTCAGGGAGAAAAACAAAATGCAGCACCTGAGATATATTATTTCAAATGATGTCAGCAAAGGAGCAAAATCATCGTACAGTTCAGGGCCAGAAAGTAAATAGACCATTGTTTCTTGAAGAAACCTGGAGGATATTTCAGGCATACGCCCTCACTCACCCTGGACATGCAGGAGAAAAATATAATGGGATAATCTAATGAATTGCCCTGGCTTGTTTTTCCCTGACTGCCGGTTGAATGGAGGGAGCGATATAAACTCTAACCTCACAGAACAAGAAAGAAAAGAGGGAGAGGATGGAAACTGGATGCTCGCGGAGCTTTACATCAAAGCCTCTGGTTTTCTCCTCATACACACAAGCCCTCAGTGTTAACAATGAAAGCAGTGGCCCCCACCGCTGTCACCCCTGCACAAGCGAACTGTGGCACCCATTGAGGTTGCGCTATAAACAGTACAGCAGACCACACAGAAACCACCATGCAGAAATAATATTCTTTCCAAAAGGGAAACTACTGCATTTTTGTTTAAAATGCTGCAGTGGTAAAGATGCACAATTATGGGGGAGAAACAAATAAAAACAGCATGAAACATCCTACTTTAGGAATGCCGCCAATTGCATGCAATGCATAATTACATTTTCTATATTGTATGTTAAAAAAAAAAAATCATGTTCCGGAAGTGATGAAGTAAATGACTGAAGGAGTGATGATTATGAATTGTTTCGTTTGGTACAGTATCTTATCAACTGGAGAAACCCTGGGGGTGGGTGGCGGGGGAGGGGGGGGGGGGGGGGGGGGGGCAATTGAAGAATGTTGATTGTGCAACAAAGAACAGCTATTCCAAGGACTGTACAATAATTGAAAAAATGTAAAACAATATTTTAAGATTTACTGGTAGTATGTCTTGTAAAAACTAGGACCTGATTGACAAAGTGGATGATTATGGCCCTTTACTCAAAAAAATAAATTTGGTCAGACGGCCAATATTTGCCTACAGTTTTAACTTTTTACCTTTATGTATTCTAACCCAGTGGTCCCCAACCACCGGTCCGCGGGCCGGTACCGGTCTGTAGATCAACTAGTCCCGGACTGAATAATGTTTTGGGACTGATTTAGTTTAACATGTCATCCATTTGTGCTTTGTTTGGCTTGATCTTATTTTTTTCTTGGCGCTGCCTCAAGTCACCCTGATGCCATTATTTATTACACATAATCTATACCATAACCTTATATCCTTAAATATCTACCATAAGATTTATGCAGGAGGTCTATTCTTAAATACATTCTAGCAGTCATAGATGTTTTACCTGTGCAACTTTGTAAATTTTGGACATGGCAGAGAGAGTTAAAACATGGCCAAAATGCTTAATTTTATCTATACTGTATATTATATACATATTTTTATTGTCTATTAAAAATGGACTCCTGCTATTTATGGAGAATTGATACAAGGCCGACCTACAATTAGTGAAACACCGCATCTAAATGATGCTGACTGAATTGCATTGTGAGTATATAGTTTTTGATTAATTCGCTGATAAATCGGTAATCAGTATTTTTTTCTGGCAAAAATCAGCATCTGTCTCAAAATCTGCATTGGTCAGTCGCTAAAAAACAACCACTTTTTAAAATTTTGAATTAACTTTTGGGGTTATACACGTTTGCACCATATATTGTCACACTGTTTAAAGGAACAGTGTGTAAGGGTTAGACCGTTTTTCACTACGGAAAGCAGGAGCTGCTGCAGGTGCTGCATTTACCATTGTTCGTAGCTATAACAAGCATGGCCGCTTCCCTAGATGTGCCACCCCCCATGTAATATAATTGAATTATCACTAGATCATGATTATATTTAAAACATACTGTTGGTCATTAAGAACACATTCATTTTAAAGTTTTTTTAAGTTTACAATCATTTAATTTTTTTCCCTTTTAATGAAAAACAGTCTAAATCTTACAAACTGTCCCTTTAAGTAAATGATTTTGCTATCTGGCCGAGTGCAAATAAGAGAATTTATTCTTTCAAACCGTACAATGGTGAGTTGAAATGAACTGTACCTGTCAGTGGAAACATGGCTTTATTCACATGAGACTGCGGTTTTAAACCAATCCAAAATGATCCTTCAACTAGAGGCCATCATCACACTAAGAGTTTGTGGCTATAAGTGCTGGCCACATACCAACCCTCCAGAACACTCTGTGGTGCCACAAATTTCCTCCTCCACTGGGGAGTTCCCGAGGTCTCTCAAGCAGAAAATTGCTCTGTTCGGGCATTATCATGGATTACACCAATATGGTTGGCGGCAGGTCCTGAGCTCTCTCTGTAAGATGCGTCACTGTCACCACTGTTGCTGAGCTACACTATGCATGGCTGCCTATCTACCATGTCTTCCACATTCGCCTTTGACAGCCTCGAAAGGTGAAATAGTGTGCTCCTATCATCAACATACCACTTTAATAAGCGTTGAGAACTCATCTGCTTGTTTTTTAGTTGGTAAATTGTAAATAAAACTGTTCTGAATTTTGCCAGAATAATACAAACACAATATTTCTTGAAATTCTGTAAAAGGCCACAAGACCAAATGCTACATACAAGTGAGGTGTGTCCTTGACGGTTGAGACAGGATTGTGCCAACTTCCATCAGATCCTGTATTCCTTGCAGTTGCTTCATCCTCGAGCTCATCATCCTCTGACTCAGATTGTGACAGAGAAATACTCAGGTCACTTACACTGCTCTCCGACAACTGCTCTTCAGAGTTTGAGTTGAAATTTTCAGATCTGCCTGAATGGAAGCAAAGAGGAAGGTTATGACGAGTCCTTTTTCACATCTTTACAATGTAAAAATAAACACAATCAACAGCAGGAAGCACCCTAAACTATATGTGATATCAGAAAAGCAAATTTTCAAACCTGGGATATCTTCAGTTTTTCTTGCAGAGGATGTTTCAGGCATCAAATGGCTAAATCCTCCCCCTAAATTTCCCATTAAGAGTGTCTGAGGAGCAATCTCTGTGGTGTTAACGTGTTCAGCAGGAGGATTCTGGAGTCCTATTGGGTTATTGCTGCTGCCTAGGGATGGATTCTTCTTAGGACTCTTCAAGGTCACCTGAGGTTCAGGTTCTTGTTCATCATCATTTGCAAACAGCACGGGTGCAGTTTCAGCAAACTGGAGAGCCGCCACCCCTTTCCCGTATTTGTCAGTCAAATCATGGCTGTCGGAATGACTGTCTGGAGCTGAAATATCATCTGATAAATGTGCTTGGTCGGCGGCGGCGTCCTCTCTGACAACTGTGAAGTCCTTCAAAGGGCCACTTGGTTGTCGTTTACAGGAATACATGCTACGATTGGGCGAACAGTCCAATGTGTGGTGTGAGAGTACACTTGTGCTCCCAGTTGCATGGCAGGCCCCTCCAGAGGCTTGGCGGCCAATTGATATCGCCGCAGCTGCATTTGTAAAATTCTCTGCTATGTCACAAAGGGAGCTGTCCTTGCATTCGCCTTGTACAGATTTCAGCTGCAAGTTCAAACATATAAATTGTATTAACTTACACTGTTGTATTAAATGTATATTTTTCAAAATAAAACACAGAAGACTTGCTGGCATGCTTCAATCTTAACTCAAGTTAATGAAGCCTATTTTGAGAGTTTTTCATCTCAAGTACGCTAAATATCCACTCTATGATTTGAATGAGAGCAGAGTGTTTGGGCCAAGGTCAGAATTCTCTCTACTACATCTCTCAAAAGAGTGTCTCACAATCACTGTTTTAACTTTTAATCATATAAGAAACCCTTTACACAAGTTTTGATTTATGTCACTGTCACCAAGGGGGGAGTGAAGGCGGCAAAAACCCTACCTCGTAAACACAATAACAAAAAAAATATAGCTTCTGTTTCTTTTCTGATAAGCGTCTTAAATACCAAACAGTTAGCTGCTTAATAACATTCACTGTAAACCATGCAGCCCACCCAGCAGATCCACAAAGTAAGTATAAAAAAGAGGAAAAGTTAATTTCTTGGCTGAGTGATTCCATCGGTAGCTGCAGGGCAAAGTAGAAAGTGACTCACTAAAGTAGCAATTGATTCTTCTATCAATCTGCAGCACGCGTGTGCTCTTCCAAGGAAAGTATTAAATATGAAAATCATATCCCGTTATCATCTGTCTCCAGCTTTCAGCCCGGTAAGCTTCCCTTAATGAATGCTGCAGCCTGAGGGACATGCACACTGCCAGCCAATGGCTTGTATGCATAATGGAGGAACGGTACAATTTTGCTCATTACAATATCGACAGACTGAAGGGGGAGGGGGGGGTGTACACTGTTACAAGTGACTGCTCTAGACAGCATGCTCCAAGTTATTATGGGATGTCTTAGACATTTCATCTAAAAGAGCTTTAACTGCTTTAAGTGAAAGTAGAAAGCAGCTATGGGCTTGAACTACACTGCTTGTGCAGATGCACTGGCTAGGATTAGACACCTGTGATACTACAGACACACAGTTTAAATGTGTCAGATTTATCCTGCCTTAAATGGTATGTTATGAACCTAAAACACACAAACACACACCTACATGCAAGAGTGCGCGCGCACACACACATCACCCACATACATGCACGCACACACACACAAACGCTCAATTAGGGTTTTTTTCAATCATAGTGGGGACCCTCACTCTAACCATCATAACAGATTGCCTGAACATAACCCTTACTTTAACTTGAACCTAAATCCAATTTAAATCTATACTGTACTCTAAAAGCAAGTCTTGACCCTCAAAAAGAAGTCTGAACTTGTGGGGTGCACGAAAAGGGTCCCCAAAAAGGCAGTAAAACCCGGAATTGGGTCCTCACCATATAGGAAAAACCAAGGGCACACACATACACACACACACATTCACACAGACACACACACACACACACACACACACACACACAGACAAATCAGCTTCTTGGAAGGGAGATTTAGAGGACCTTGGAAATATTATTAAATAATATTTGTGCATAAAGATCATGATGCCATTATCTTTCTTTACCCTGATATTCTACTGATCACAAGTTTAGTGAGAAAAATATTCTCCAAAATGAATAATACCTTTGAGCTTCCTGTTGTCTTCATTTCTTCCAAAACTCTGTAAATGTTTTTTGAAAATTCAGCCTGTAAGACATATAGGACCACTTTCAAAATACCACCTCTACTGTCATATTTAACACCGACTTACAGTCAAAACAATACAAGCAGTATTTGAGGAAAGAATCTGTTAAAACAAAACAAAGTGCAGACTGAATAACAAATGCGGTACTTATAAAACATGAAGAGGAAATAAACGAACTGCTGGGGGGAGAGAAGGACTAAACCTCTGGAGCACTTCACAGTCTCTATATTGGCCAATTAACTCTCTGAGTCATAATTAGCCAATTTTGTTAATTTGATATTAAATTGTCAAGCACTGTTGTTGAGTTTTAAGCGATAATCAGACTGGTTCATTGTTTCCCCCGCTCGTTCATTTGGTTGTTGTGATAAATTGCACATTTTGAGTGTTTACTACCACATTGGTTTTGCAAAGAATATTGCAAATATTACAACTCCCTGGTAAAATGACATGAAGGCTATTGTGTGTGAAATTGCTTTTATGCTGATAATATGATACGAGAATAAAATGGAATCTTTAAAAATATTTTGAAATACAAATTCTCTTTTGGAGTTTTGCATGTTGATAATTATCATTTTTTGAAAGAACACATTACTTCAGCTAAAACTTTAAAACAGCAAAGGTTGAGCAACATAAAATTTGACAATCCAATCAAAAACTCGATCAACTTTGTTAGTCCTTATTTACAAAAACAAAATAACTGTGTTGTGTGTAAGTGTGTGATTACCTTTTGTTGTTGCAAAGAGAAAAGGTCAGGACAGTATTGTTGCATGCTAATTTGAAGGCACTCCACATCTCTCAAAAGCTCAAGGTTTCTCATTTTCGCGTGTGTCTCCCTGACACAGATTTGCTTGAGATAACCGTGCAGTTTGGAACCTTTTATCTGAGAGCTGAAGGCAAGGGAGAGCTATTATTCCAAAGAAATTATTATCAAGGATACTTGTCAAAAATAAGAGCAAGGCTTAATGGGGGAAAAAAAGGTTAAGCGCAAGATGTTCTAAATTCAAATGTTATTTTCAACCAAGCGTTATAGTTGTGACCTAGCGTCTTATTATTCATGAGGAATCACTTTACTATGATAACAGTTTACTCTTAGAATACACGGATGGATATTTGACATTTTACACATACACTATTTGCAAAAAGGGATGCCAGTAATGATGAACATCGATGAAAACAATATTATATATTGGCAAAATATTCCAAAATACATATTTATCTTACATTGCACGCTTGTGAGGTCTGGCGTTAACAAACAGCTCCTTTTCTAACTGCAGCCTCTGCTTCTCTCTGCAAGCACACGTACACACACATGCGCGTCAAAGTTGGGACTGCTACCATCTGAGCAAGCAGAAGACTTAGCAAAATATACATACATAAAACGGCAAAGAGTCGTCTATCAACAATTGCTATGTTGAATTTTTCGCGAGATAACAATCTTGTAAATGCTCGAATGTTTATGCCCAGCGCTACAATCTTAGCAGCTAGCTAGCTAGCTAGTTCGTGAGAGGAAACCAGGCGAAAAAAGCGAAAGCCTCCTTACCGCTGATGGATGCTCTGTTGAATGGACGTTATCCTCTCTAAATATTTGTCCTCCGCTCGAGCCACCGCGGCCATTTTCACCTACTTTGCCACAGAGGCAGAGCCGCAACTACCAAAGAGAGACGTGAATATTTACAATGGTTACCATGAGCACCACTTCCCAGAAGCCCTTCGCCGTAAACATACAGATCACGTGAGGCGAGCTGGCGGCAAGAGATTGAATAATAATGGCTGTGACAACTACGTACTCAGATTTATAGGTAGGTGAAAAATACTGTTCTGTTCTTTTCGGTGTACTCTGTCCATAAGCACATTAACATATTTTAAGAACTTGAATGTTGAACATACTATAATGTGTTTTTTGGCATTTGGAAACAAACGTTATACTTATTCCTTTAATGAATCTCAAGGGTCGAATCTGTTAACCAATTCACGAACAACCATTTGAATTCATCGCTGCGTGTCTCTGAATTTCGAGTATTTTGCCTTTTTTTTTTAAATAAACGGGATTCAGTGTTTTCTCAACTCTTCCAAATGAAACAATGTAATCTCTTATTTAACCATCCATCCATCCATCCATCCATCCATCCATCCATCCATCCATCCATCCATCCATCCATCCATCCATCCATCACACGAAATTTTTATGCAATTCAGCGATTTATATACGCTGGCTATCGCTCGTGTCAGGTGGGAACCTCTAATTCCTAAATCCACCCAGATATAAATATTAAATTCAAATATGAATTTGCACAGTGTGCATGACAATACTGCTTATTGTTGGTTGGGCTTAACCAAACCAATCATCCTCTGCATCACCCAACTGGCTGAATCCGAGCATGTTCCCACCTTGCTCCCATCTTTGGCTCAGATGAATACTTGACCCTTTTTTTTTTTTAAATTAAAATTTTGATAAATTGTTCTGGGAGTAACAATTTGGTGTTTCTAGTGACACCAGCAACACCAGAAATACATAAATTTGATGCGTTTTCACAAAATCAGGCTGCCGAGACCTTAAGGTTACTTTAGTAAAAATCGCAAAGTGGAACTCTGTTTGTATTTTCATCAATAACTCAAAACTAATCTTGGGAACATCAGCCTTTTTTTGTGAATACCCATCACAAGTTTATTTACATAACACACACACACCTGCTTTAAATGTTCCTGAAAAAAAGACAATTCAGATAAATTGTTCAGGAAGTGAATAGTTGTCTCTGGTGGCTATAAACAAACAAACAAAAAAGGCTGATGAGCAGTTTCTATATTGATGAAGATGGCAGCTCTTAGCGGCAAAAACCTATGTGAATTGCTTGACACAACGACCATTGACATTTTATTAATATGCCTTGTAAAACATGCTTTGAATCCTTGCCAAGTGGGACTCTCCCAGCTACGGAGCTCATCTTCCTTGACAGATGAGAGAAACCTTGGCTTGGTTTCTCCAGGCCACACAGCTTGGAGAGCCCCCCTCCCAAGTCCCCACTTGGTGCTGAATTGAAACATTTTTGTGAAGCAAAGGAACTAGCCCCTCAATAGTGGGACAACTCTAAGAATCAAAAGGATGTGAAAGAAGGCTGTGCGCAGCAACATTGCATCTTCATTTGACATATTGTCAAGCACAGACAGTATTGCAATCACAAATCAACAAAGTTTTGCTTGTTTTTAACCGGTTTGAGCAAGTTGATGCATTATATGTTTTTTGAAAATATTTGGCGCTATCAGCATTGTGGGGGTGATAACTTATGGAGCAATTGGAGATTTCCCTAATAAAATATGGACTATTATAGGGAATGTGGTCTGCAGTTCATAACTTGGCCAGATTTACTGCAGACAGTGTTTTGCCACAAAAATGGATTAAAAAAAACAGTTTTCTGCAATGTCTCCAAAAATTTTATGTAGATAATGGTTTTCAATATGCAATGGAATACGTGTACTGTGTGTAAAAAAAAAAAAAAAAAAAAAAAAAAAAGTTTTCTTCCCCTTATCGTAATTACTGGATGTTAATGTGATATCAAGCAAGGTAGTTATGATTTTTGTTAAGTGCCACATTACATCATCTTCATTCAGCATACTGACTGGTCTAAATACCAACCTTCAAAACAGATTTATTTTCTATTTGATAAGCTTCCTATCAGATAAAGATGTTTTTCTAGCTTGCATTATTGCAGAATCTGCACGTCATCTCATTATACATTATCAAAGTTCACCATTGACAGACGTCCCAATACATTTTAAATGCAACTGCGCGTTATTTTCTCATCCTTTCCTGGGATTCAGAATCTGACAACTTCTCCAAGTGCAAACCCTAATCAAGCAAATTCACCAATTTTGCTTCATTGAAATTGTTCTTAAGCAGTTGAATTGGTACGTTTTGCTGTCCTTTTCTAATGCTAATCTGCTAGATTCAATGTCCCTTTCAGGGGCTATTTGTTGTGAAATTAAACCCCATTTTTGTCTCATGCATGTATAATTGATATTGTTGCAGGGCCTTTTGTTTGTGCTGTTAAGAGTTGTAAGGCAGCATTTTGGAGTCCGATGAAGAAAATTAGACATGCTCCATTGCTGTTCCAGCTGAGCTCATTGGTGTACCTTACCTGGATGTTCAAAACTATTGCAAGACTAAAAACACCATTTAAGACTAAACATATCAGATACAATGTTTAGGTATATATTTCATTAATATCATACGAGCATATTTAATTACAAAATGTAGAAAAAAAATGTTTAGGGCCATCGTCATCTGTCATCTATCATTTGCCACAGCTGACAAAATAATACTCGTATCAGAATCGCCATGTAGCCCCATTTTAGCCAAGCTGAGATTTAGCCGCTTGTTAATTGGGTTGCTATTGTGGTCGCTCCTGTGTCATTTTGACACACCGACTGCTCAATGGCTGCATGGGTCCCTACTACATGGTGATGGATGATGGCAGCACTAGCGGACATTTTTTCTTCACCTTTGAAAAACATTTCCACATGCTGATCAGACTTGAGTTGAAGTGCCGATCGCTCACGAGCACTGCAGTCATCCTAATAATGGGCCATTAGTTGAAGTTAGTTATTTATTTATTTTTATTTTATGATGTGCCACATGCACAGTGCATACTGTAGCTCGGCAACCTGGTCAACTCTCAGTTTGCACCATTTTCCAAGCATTCGGTAATGAGCACAATATTGCTTGTTTTATTAAAGAATTTAAACACACACTCCTTTAAAGTAACCAGTAGATAAACCACAAACGCATCACTGGTGGGAACTTCCACATCCATGATATAAATTAATTTTCGCAATCTGACTCAGTTTGCAAAAGCTCTATGGAATTCACATGTCTCCTCTAAACTCCATGATCTTGAAACGAAGTCCAACCGCAAACGTCACAGATACACACCTCTTTGGGAGTAGTAGTAACAAGTAGTAGTAAATTACAACTACATGGAAGGTACAAAGGAATAAAAACAAAAATTGACCAAACAGAGCTTTTCTTGTTAACTCCTGTCTGTCATTTACGTATGTCCAATGTTCATCTTTAAAATATTTTTTTACACTCTTATATTTTGTATTGTTCCTATAAACTGTTATTGTTGATGACGTTAATGAAAAATGTGTTATGCTTCCCACTTTTGCTGTGGTAAAGTGTTTTTATACTGTGGAGGCTTTATACACTTTTCAGTCGCTTGTTGTCTGCAAAAATATCAGCTAATTATATTTTTTATGTACTTTTATTTAGAAGTGGCCAAAAAATATCCATTCATCCATTCATCGTCCCCGAGGATGAAGAGAGTGTACAGGTATGTTCATGAATAAATTATTTTATTCTGAAACTGAAAATATGGTTCCTTGAAATTGCATATCAATATTTTCCTTTGCTATAGTTAACAGACAAAGATGTAATATATAATATCCCCTTTCTGGCGAAAAAACCCTTCAAGATGCAGTGATAAGCATCAAACTCTTCATCGGTCTTTTCTTTGTTCATGGTTTTGTTTGATGTTCGGTACAAATCCCTTAACATCAAAAAATGTGCCAAAAAAGATTTCACAATTGATGACTCCATTAAACTTTCTTAATAAAATGCTCTAAAAAACATCCCAGGTCAGGAGTAACCATTTTATCATTGAAAATAATATTGAATTAGCTTTTAATTATTTAATTTACAGTAACACGCAGTATTTCAAAGATGTGCCAAATGTTTTGCGTGTGTGTGTGTGTGTGTGTGTGTGTGTGTGTGTGTGTGTGTGACAAAAATCAACATATTGTATGACCCAGAAAAAAGAAAAAAAAATCAACACCTAACACAGGAGTATAAAACAAAATTAAGCAACAAACTAATTTCTTCATCAAGAATACAAATAAACCATTTTGTGAAAACAATTTTAGTTTAAATTACATATTAAGGTAGTATTTTTTTCAATTTGTATTTTTAAACAAATGCTTTCTCATCATATATCAAGTTTACTTTTAAAATGATGATCTATAACAACTTTATACGATGTATTTGTAGTTTTGGACACACATTTTCTCAGTTTACTTCTCATAGAACGGAGATTGCAAGTGTATGGACATCAATATGCCCTAACAAAGGTCACAATTTGAATAAGAATAAACAGCTACTAAATGAAATTGATATTCAGTGCACATCTCTAGTGAATCCTCCAGACCTTTGTTCGCGTGGCTGGCAGATCTGGTGTTCAGCCCCTAGCTAGTTAGAAACATCTGTGCAGCTAATAATTTGATAAACAGCTTACACAAATGCTAAATTATCATTTTCAAACCCTCCCTTTTTTTGGTCCCCTTGTCTAAAAATAGTCTGTTCACCTTTCTGTGGTTTCAGCATGACTGTTCTTTCATGCTCATTTTCATTGTGTTGACTTCACCGGCATGTCTGCTTTGAGACATTCTTTAGGGTTATTTAAAATGCTGTAATGTTATCTGTTATATGTAACAAGAGCAAAGGGTTTCTGGGACAGCTTTCAAAAAAATGAATAAAAATGAATATCATATGTGTATACAGTATGCCTTCTACAAAACATGAATGCATTCAAAGTTGGTGTATTAATTTGAGGTTATTGTTTGTAGTTCTAGCAAAATAGGTTTAACCACGTAATTATGTCAAAGTAGGCACTCGTAGTTGTGCTGTAAAGTTTTATTTTTGTGACTGATTGTCCATAGTCCAGATACTGTAGTTTATTCATGTGTCTATGTTTAATGACATTTTGGGCAATGAGAGGAAAGCAATCAGTTTAGTGCTATCGAGTAGATGAAAAGCTGCATCAAATTCCCTTAATACTTTCATGGAAAACAAAGCCCACATGTTGCCTAGTTCTTTTTCGGGTTGTCAGCTAGGAAAAAAACAGATATACAGTGTACTGTATAAAGGCATAGGGACGCTGCACTTGACTGCAATGGAATGGCTGGTCTAATGTCTAACAAAGACTTTCATCTAGCGGCATTCAGGACTTGCTACCACATGGACACCTTCTGATCCTGACGTTATCCAGTGTGATTTGAATAGTTCATATAGTCATATATTCATCAACAATAGATGTTATTTCTTCAATTACAGGCATATATTGTAAGCAATTTATCAATTGATTTCCAATTTCAATTATACATTTTAGAGAAAATATAAAAGGAAGTATTCGCTTAACGATAACTTTTACAAATTAAAAGCATAAAAATTAACTGCACATATATTTCTGACTAGCCAGGGGCTGAACACGAGATCTGCCTGCCACGCGGACAAAGGTCTAGAGGATTCACTAGAGATGTGCAGTAGTTCTTTGACGCAAAGTCTGCCTTGGCTAGATTTCTCCTTTTGGTGCACCACCTGGTGGCCGAATGGCCGATGGTAATTGCAGAGGTGGGCATTTTTTTGGATCAAATAACAGACAGACTGCCAAGTAGGGCTGGTAGGAAAAAAATTGGCCAAGTCGTATTTAGTCGACTTTAAAATTGGTCGACTACAATTATCTGCCTCGAAGCTCCGCCAATACAAGGTTTGAGCCTACTTCCTACATGGACATTTTTTGTTGACATACACAGTGTTTCAATGGTGGCAAGTGATGAAAAGAATGCCCATGAAATGAGTACAATATACTGTTGAAAATGAATTAGTGCAATTGGATTTGGGATTTAATTTTGGTGTGCATGTTTAAGGGGAAAAAAATAAAAAGACAGAGACAGCACTTCTTAAAAGGGGAAAAAATAGTCCAACCAAGCTCTGATTTTTCAGTCAAGTACATGTTGCCAAAGATAAACACCTCATTATATGAGCACCTTTCCGTGCAACCCACGGGCCTGGATGGCCCATTTGACCCCATCCTGGAGAAAAGGCCCATAGAGCACATCACATTCACATTAAGGTATCAGGGGATGCTTTGTTTGTTTGCGCGAGGGGCATCCTCCCCCATCTCTTCCAAGGGTCATACTCGGTTGACACTGCTGCTGGATGTCATTGCGCTTTATGTGGGTTTAGTCTTCCAGGTCAAATTATCCTTCAATTTGAAACGAAAGTGGAAACAGTAGAGGCAAGGATCAGCTCAGGCCCAGGCTCTCTCTGTATTAAGCCGTCTCAACATTGGAAGGCGAACTCATATAATGAACCCTGTCGCCACCACAGCCGTACCAATATCCCCACAGCGCATCGTGCATATTGATTGCAGAATGTGAGTGATGAGGTTATGTATGTGTGCATGCTCGCACAAGCTCACCTTTTTTTCCAGCAAGGAGCAAGGGAATCATGTTACCCTTGGACTGATTAGACAGCTCATGCATAGCAAATCATGGCAGAGACACTGCTCCCCATCTGCCTGCAGTGCAGGTGAAAACAATTTACACATCGGTAGGCTAATGGAGACATTCATAGGGAGCACGGGCAGAGAGACGACGTGATCGAGAGGAGAGAGGAAAGAGAGAGCTTGTAATGGGTCTGGGCCAATGCAGGCCACTGGCCTTGCTCATTGGGCCAAGCCAGCAAGCAGCATATCGGATAACACATAATCACCCGGGTCAGGCTCTAATGAATGCAGTCATGGTCCACGAGGGCAGGCTTTTGCCCGCTCTAAAGACACTTGTAAACAATTCGGCTGGGTGAAACATGGCAATAATATGTTGATTCAGCAGGTAATGAGGTTCTCCCTGAATCAATACCCTCAACTAACCCTTCTCCCTGGTGGGACAGAGAAGAGCAGCGAGCCAGGTTGGTGAGCGCACACCTCTGCCAATGACCTTTCTGCAGCAGTAAGGACACGAGGCAGTCTGAAGAGGACTGTTCTCGCATTGCACAAGGCGCTGAGTGTCAGAACTTTCATTCGCGGCAAGCAAATGAACAGGCAGGCACTGCATGCTAATGAGCGGCAAGCTATTTTCCACCTTTTTTATCTGCACATTATGCTCTTGACTTTGGAGAAGGTGGGAATTAGGTTGGACCTCAGTGTCAGGCTGCCTGATGGCTTCGCTCAGGAAAAAAGAAAAAAAAAACTGGTAATTGAAGCCGATGGCTGCCGCGGAGGAGGTCTGAATTTGGAAATAAACAGTTTCAAGCACTGCACGTCATTTCTAGAGAGATGACAGGGGGAATGGAAATGAGCTGTCTGGACCTAATGTGCTTTCGCAGTGATGGAAAAAAAGTGGTATCTATCAGATAACAATTCCACTCATTAGAACTCTTGCGCCGTAATAAAGACAAGATACTAAGTTGCTAAAATCACAGGAGGCAATTAGAATATGCTGGCAACCACACAAACCAAGTAAATAGACTTGTGGCTTTGGTTTTACAAACACAGATTAGCTTTTATCTGAAAAAAGGACAAACAATACAGTTCCCTCTGCCAAAGATGCTTGTCATGCAGCCTCCCTTACAATTTGTGTGAATTCTTTTTCTTTTTACATATTCTTTGACCAAAGATTTTTATCCAATACAACATGCAAATTCCTTGTAAAAGAGTATTGAATTTTCATTGGCGCAGTGAATAGCACGTCCGCCTCACAGTTAAGGGAACCCGAGTTCAAATACATCTTGCTCCGGCCTTCCTGTGTGGTGTTTGCATGTTCTCCCCGACCCTGCATGGGTTCTCTCCGGGCACTCCGGCTTTCTCCCACACGCCAAAAACATGCATAGTAGGTATATTGGACAAACTAAATAGTCCTTAAGTGTGAATGGGTGCGTGAATGGTTGTGCCGTGCAATTGGCTGGAAATCAGTTCAGGGTGTTCCCTCCATACTGCCTGAAGCCAATTGGGATAGGCACTAGCAAGTCCGCGACCCTTGGAGGATAAGCGGCTCTAGAAAATGGATGGATGAAGGGATGGATGAATTTTCATTCCAAAATATGTTTGTTGATCCAACTTGTTGTGTTGGTGCTGTGATAGTTAAGTAATGCATATTGTGTTTAGCTTTCCATATGCTTTCTTTGCGAATACTAAAATAAATACAGCAATAATATCCTTGTTACCTTTTCTAAATTCAAACAGTTGTAAAATTATACATGTGTAGTCAAAGATACGGCATATGACTTGAAAGTGCATCCTTTGCATCTGTCATACTCCTTTGCAAGTAGAGGAAATAGGGCCTCTTCACCTCCTGGCTGTAACCCGTTGCATTCTTTGTGGCTCCCACAATTTCACTAGGCTTTCCTTTGCCTCATTGTACTGCAGCATGTATCGTAATACAACTCTCATTAAAGAGCATAATGTCAATTCACAGTGTATTATCAACAATAATGCATTTCATAAATTAATGTGCACTTAACCCCTCTCTATCCGAAAACATTTTCCTAATCGCTAAACTACCCCGAACCCCTCTAAAAAGGAGCAAAAATTTTAGAAAAGGATTCCATAAAAACATGCTATTAAAAGTTTGCAAAATGGCTGCTGGGCTGACCTGTCATAATGTTGGTATACTGTCAGCAAATGACAGCAGCAGTTAATCTGGCATGTGCAAAAAAAAAAAAGCTGCAACCTTCCAATGATGCTGTTTGCAACCTTGATGCAATGTAGCGGGCAAGACCACAGGGGTTTCTTTGGCTCTGATAGCCTTCATGCTCATGAATAAAACAAGGGGTTTAGGGGGCGTCCCGTGCAGCTAATTCACAATCTGTTTTTATGGTACTTGGCGCAACAATTTCTCTTCCCTTGCCTCAGGGCTGCATATTGCATGGAGAGTGGATTCTCTGCAACTCATACAGATAGTAATTTGCTATAATAAGTCAGTATGCACTAGTGAGTTCAACACAAGCTGAGACATACGTATGATACGCTGCAGTGTTTTCTCAATTTTATGCAAATAAACAAAGTAGAACATCTTTCAAAATTGCCCATCATTTCTGACAAGCTATATCTATTAGTATGTGGATGGACCACCATTTTTTTATAAGATGAAAATATTCAGGTCTGTCAGATGAGCTGTGTTTTTTTTTTTTTTTTTAATGGCGCTATTATAAGTGAATTATATAATAATGTTGAAATCTGACGTTGAATAAACCTGAAATCATTCAGAAACAAACGCTTTTTTTTTTTAAAAATCAAACCTCAGAACTCCAGTTTGAATCCTCACTGAAGAACGCTGTTCAGCGAGCAATCAAAGGATTCACATTTGTTTTTTCTTTTTTTTTTTATTTTTTGCTTTTGAGGATTTCTATACAGGAGCGCACCCAAGCAAGCAAACCTAAGAAAATATGTCAACTCTCGATAAGCTACTAAGCGTATTACGTAGTGGCTCAATCAATTTGACTGCAGTGAGACCAACATCTGTAAAGTTCAAGCTGACCGCCACAAGGTTGCTTCAGAGAATCAACTTAAAAGAAAATATGTATAACTACTAAGGGTGTGCATCTATCCGCAAGTCTCCCAGCTGAGAGGCTGTGGGTTTGATCACCGACCATCAAGACCATGTGGAAGTGTCCTTGAGCAAGACACTGAACCCCCAATTGCTCCTGATGCTGCATCATCAGTAGGTAAATGACTAGTTAGCTTAAAGCGCTTTGACTTCCCAAGGTAGAAAATTGCTATATAAGTGAAAGTCCATTTACCAAGTCCTTTTAAAATATGAGAATTCTCGTCCATGACACTGCAAGAGATGATGTTCATGTGCACATGGTGGGTTAGGTCAAGCTATTTGTAAAAGTTTTGCAAAAGAAGGACAAGCATAAATAGTGCAAACAACAGAAATAAGGTGGTCTTGGCATTGTCACAGCTGTATGAAATATATGAGAGTAATATTCTTAAGTTGTATTCTATTACTTATGATTGTTGAGCAGAGGGGATGAAAGAGTTTCTGACTCTCCTAGTTCTGCATTTTTACGCTCCTATACCTCTGGCCTGATAGAAGGAGAGTGAACTGTTTGTGTTGGGGAAGGGTGGGGTCCTGGGTGATGGAGGCAGCTTTCCCGTTGACTCTGAATTGGTAGATGCTCTGCAGGGAAATTAAATTTGAATTATTAGCAAACATGAATTTTCCTCTGAAATGCCCATTTTTGGATTTATACAAAAGCAGCCTTCTTAAGGTCTTGACTTTCATTTCAAAACAGCAAATTCAAATTCAACTTCAAATTGTAATTGAAGTATATGAAAAAAATAATTTAGTCGACATATTGAGTTGCAATGTACTTTTTGATCCGACTGGCTAGCTAGCACGTCCCTTTGAAGTTTCCACCAAATGACTCGGTGTCCATCGTCTCAAAAGTCATTTTACAAACGAGTTTTATAAATTGACAAAGTGATCAATGTAAGTTGAAAACACCAGTAATGAGACACTTTAGCATGACATTGAACAGAAACCAGAAGGACAAACACCGGTACCAACACCATGCCAAAACAACTGTACAATGCATTATGTACAAACATGCTGTCCCAAACCTCGTGGCAGGCAGACCATGTCAACCACACATTGGCTTTCATTTGAATGCATTCAAGCAAATTGTCACAATGCTGTTCCTTCCCACCGACCGAAAGATTAAAAGTTACAAAAAAAGGTAGACGTGTTTTGAAATGTCTTTGAGTAATCATGAACTGTAATAATGTTTTTAGTAATAAAATAAACACCGCAATAATAATGTAATGTTATGATCCCTCTTCAATGTCGTCACTCGTGACATTTACTATTCATGATGACATATCTTACACAGTATATGACCAAACAGTCTGGGACAGACACATTTTCACTTTCATGCTCGTTTATTTGTCATGAAATGTAAATCAAATATGAGCGCTGAAAACTAAAACTTGAAGAGGAAAAGTTGATCACGTGTTTCATTGCAAATACAGTCTCTCTGCGCATTAAGGCAAGCAGCATATTTGGAGAGGCTTGCAAGTCCTGCAATAATGATGTGTTACTTGGAAACAAAATCAAAACTGTTGAATCATTAAAATGTCATCAAAATGTATTTTCTTCCTTAGGGTAAATGCACTTTTGATATACTGTAATATCCATGAGAAAACTTTCATGGTTACTACCAGTCCACACCAAATTGCAAATTACAAAATTAATTGACACACAAATCTTAAATCAAGTTTCCCATTCAGGTAATTTATTAAAAAAAACCACACACACACATAGGTAGCAACATTCCCCAGATATGAACTGTAATCTTAATGGAAAGGTTGGGTGGAATATTATTCTAGGAGGAATATTATAAGGCATGGGGGTGGGCCAGGGACCATGCCAGCAATTGAGAAATTAATTAATAAGCAAGACCAACATGATTTAATTGTGCTAAATGAACTTAATGTCTTTTTAGAAAGTGGTTGGCCTGGTATATGGTGTATTCAGGTAGTACATGTTGAAACAATAAGTGGTGAAACAGTATGATCAGTCACATTAAAAATCTCCCCATATTAATTTTAAATTAGTATTCTATCTGGTTTGAAAAGTCATTCAATGTAACAATTATATCTTTATGTTGGCAGCGCTGAAGACAAATCACTCACATTAAATACAATAACTCAATTTACTCAATCAACTCCAATTTACTCAACTTACTGTACATCTCACTGTGTTTTTGATCCATTTTAATTACAGTATGTTAAAAATATTTTAGACACATTGCGCCACATCAGTCTTTGTCATGGTCACGACTGTTTTGATGTCTTGTAGTTGTTATCTTTATAATAACGGTGGATGAGTTGATGAGTTCGACAGTAAAAACAATATTCTAAACGATACTATTTTCCATGAATATGTTATCAAAATCTGAAATAAATCAATTCTTAGATGTGTGTTGAATAAATGTTAATTCTCAGGGATTCCACAATAAAGACTACACAATGCCATCCTCATTGTACTGTATTTAGCGTTGAGGAAAATGATTCTCTCCCTTGTGAGTCTTGTTTGCAGGCCCATTATGAGGCTCTGCTGTTTTATTTTTTTCCCACCACTGACAGAAAGTTAAACAAGGCAGCCCTCACGTGCAGCTCCTCCATGGTGACAGCAGGCTCCAGACCTATCACCAAATGCTGAGAAGTGAAGAGCCTGTGAAAACAAACCGCTGCGGCACCCTTCAGGCCTTCTTCCACTCAACCGTGACCGTTGTCAATGTTCAAGCAAGACATGGATACCTTCAGCTGCAGTATCAAGATAAAACACATTTCAATGTCTCTCCATCTTATGTTGACAATCAACCCAATAATGCCTGATTAGCAGTAAAGTTGAAGTAGTTTGATCGCTGTCGCCATTTGGTACTGTTACATAACATGGTCAACTTCATACTTGCAAATATAATAAACATAAATATAATAAAGTTCCATTTTAAATTAGATAAACATGCTGATGCTCTGCAAATGTGCACACACCTACACTGACAATAGGCAGAGGGGACCTAATTAAATGCATACTTTGCCTATGTGGACTGCAGTACAGTGGTGCCGAGTTCCAAGCTGCCTCAGCAACAGTTCATCTTGGCCAATTAGATGTTGCATCAAAGCTTGGGCAGCCGTAAAGCAGTGGGTTCACAGGCACCATTGTTGTGTGTGCGGTTAGCAATCAGTCACACTCCCTGCTGGGATCTGTCGCTGCTCATACTGAAAAGAGAGTCACCTGACAACAGCTAGTAGTGCAGAGGTCTGCCTAACTGCTGCTGTGTGATCTCCTAATGCGTATGTGACTGGCCAAAGGCCTCTGGGATAAAAGTAATGTGATGTTAAAAATGTCTATATATTTGAACCCCCAATGAGCTTTCGCTTTATTAGTGTTCTTTCAATCAAGCTACCGGTATGTTTCCTGTTCTATATTCAAAGTGAATACTTTTGTTTGAAAAATTATCACTATCAAACTGTTACATTCAAAAAGCATGGAAGATATTCAATGACTTTGTGCCAGGAAGCTTGAGGCTTGCGTTTTCCGATTCAACAGCCTCAATTTGCATGGTTAATTTTCATATTGACTTGAGAGAGACAATTGGCTCAGGAAAATGGTCATATTTCCTATCATGACATTTTTCAGCAGCCGAGTTTTCTATTGCCTTGCAAATTAAAAAATTCACTGACAGTAAATTAACAATTTTGTCATAAAATGAATTTGTTTTTTGGTCTAGTCAATTGTATATACTCAGGTGACCTTGCAGGAGTTGGAACAATAAAAGAGAACAGGTGACTTGTGTGTGTTTACATTTCCCCAAATCTGCCAGCGAGATAGGAGTGATTCAAGAATGCCTTTCCCATGATAAGGAGGGAGTTATTGTTGGAGTACTGCCATTCCCCCTCTCAGCGGCCAATCTGTACCTCCCTCATTATACCTAAGGAGGCCAGAACAATATCTGTACTGCAATTGGGGCCTTTGAGGGAGGCCTATCTTTTGCCACTTTATGTAAGGTAGACTGCAGAAGAGAAATGACAGAGATTTTTGTACGCAAGGTAAGCGTTTAGTCGTTAGCATATCTGCCTGCCAATTAAGAGCTTTGAGTTAATCTTGCCCCTCACCTACTTATTTGGGGTCTCATGTTCTCTGTATTTGCATGGGTATTCCTGCTTCCACCCACATTTCAAAAACATTCATGGCTTCAAAATTGTCCAAATGTATCAATTACACACCTTTGCTGATCAGCTGGGTGTACCACCACCTCCTTCCCAAAGTCAGCTGGGATAGGCTTCATCTCACCCGTGACGCAAAGAAGGACATGTTGTATAGAAAAAGGATGAAACGTAAGTTTGCATCCCTTTCACTGAGAGTTTAATGTGACATCAGTTGCCAGATGGCGTCTTTTCCACAGGAGGTGCGATAGCTACTACCCAAAGAGCACAGTTGACCCTTATGCCTGTATTTCTAAAAGAACAACATGACCATTAAAGTTTAGACCAGTGGTCCCTACCACCAGTCTGCGGCCCTGGTACGGTCCCTGGATGAACTGGTACCAGGCCGCGTGGGCCGCACCCTAAATAATGTTTTGGAACTGATTTAGTTCAACAGTTCATTCATTTGTGCTTTGTTTGGCTTGACCTTTGTTTTTTGAGACCGCCAGTATATTGATATTACATTTTGTAGTGAGAATGATGGTGTGGTTTTGAGGGCAGTCAATCGGTGATGCACACATTGTTTTGTCTCTGTGAAATCTGGCCCACGACTCCTGTAAGTTGTACTTTCTTTGTAAGGATGTCAATGTATGACAATATGGCCAAAATTTGTTTGTTTGTCCAACAACTTGTTACTGTGGAAAACATGCTAGTACTCATTATGTTATAGAGTGCTGCCCTGTATGCCCTATGTTTTTTTTTTTTTTTTTGGGGGGGTCATAGTGTAGGATGTGCTTTCAGCATATATATATATATATATATATATATATATATATATATATATATATATATATATATATATATATATATATATATATATATACTGTATATATATCTATATATACTGTATATATATCAGTCGCCGTCCGTGTGAAACTGGCCGTTGTTTTTCTGGAGCATTTAAACATCAATAAACCCGCATCAGCAATTGAAACTCATCACTACATGTGATATGTGATATTAAATATGAGTGAAATAAAAATACATAGACTTAATAAGATACAAACAAAATGTTTGCCCTCACCAATGTGAATTTTTCCTCATTATTTGAACATAAAATCTGTCCTCTGTTTCCCCAAGAAGGCTTCAGTATTTCTGTTGAGCAATTTAGATGTGCGCTTAAGGTCCATCAGCAAGTCTTAACAGTGAACAATGCATCTGCCCGGTCATTTTAAGATGACAGATCGGTTTTAAGATGCTTCATTGCTGTGACTGAGCATTCAACATGTGTTCCCCAACGTTTTTGAACGTACCGAAGCTAAGTGCCCAGCCAATATTGTGAAAAAATTGAAGTTGACAAATGTCAAATGACGTCATTTCGCTTAAGTCGGCTTCGCGTGGGGGCTACCAAGATTTGCTCCCAAAATGTTTCCCACATGCTTGCATGACAAAAGCCTCTGCTTTTCTCACCCCCTAAAAAATCTGATTAGCATACATTCAGTTTGAAATGACCGAAAGTGGCATTTTGACTGCTAAGTCCACATTTACTTCGGATGATTCTGGTATTTTTAGCAGCCTCCCATAAGCACCAGAATGAAATGGCATTGAGTTTCTCACCTGATTCCTAATATATACCTTTCGAGCCGTCAAATGAGACCCATTTTAGAACATCTGATTGGCAAAAATGGGTTTAAAATGACCAAAAATAACATTTCGACTGCTAAGTCCAAACTCACTTCAAGGGATTCTGGCACTTACAAAACTTTAAGGCTGTTGTAGGTATTGTTTATTGTTACAGGACTTGGTTGTCAGTAGGCTTCATTTTTTTCATTGGTGTGCACTCTACAAGTAAGTTAGCTGTGTGTGTGTGTGTGTGTGTGTGTGTGTGTATATATATATATATATATATATATATATATATATATATATATATATATATATATATATATATATATACATATACATATATATAT
This sequence comes from Hippichthys cyanospilos, assembly GCF_059441005.1. Lineage (NCBI taxonomy): Eukaryota > Metazoa > Chordata > Actinopteri > Syngnathiformes > Syngnathidae > Hippichthys > Hippichthys cyanospilos. The sequence goes on from NC_142382.1 coordinate 13,852,661, forward strand.
ATATATATATATATATATATATATATATATATACATATACATATATATATATATATATATATATATATATATATATATATACATATATACATATACATATATATATATATATATATACATATATATATATACATATATATATATATATATATATATATATATATATATATATATATATATATATATATATATATACACACACACACACACACACACACACACACACACACCGTATTTTTCAGACTGAAAGCCGCGATTTTTCCCCATGTTTTGAGACCTGCGGCTTATAGTCCAGTGCAGCTTATCTGTTTGTTTGTTTGTTTGTTTTTTTTTGGGGGGGGGGGTTGCTAGCCACCAGCAAGCAAATGTGTGTATCTGTTTGAGGTGTCAATTTATAGAACAACAATCAAATAGAATTGAATAGATATGAATCAATGGCTGTGCTCAAAAAAACAATTCATCTATTTTAAAACAATATATTGTTAAAAAAATACAATTTAATAAGAGAATGTATACAATTTGGGGTAAATTTGTGATGTGTAAATTTTATATATAGTACACAGTATGTGTGATTTTATTTATATATTCATACATGAATTATAGAGAATATGTTATTAAGTTCACTAAAATAAACTATCAAACACACACGCACACAGTGGACCCCCGTGTTACAGCGTCCCTGGCTTTTCATGTTGTGATGTGGAATACTGAGTTTTTTTGTCCACTCTTTATGGTATTTTCCCGGTTTTGCGACAAAAACACCTGGCATGACCCTAGAGGCTTGGCTGTTTTTGTGTTGTTTTGTCTCCATCTGCAGGCATTTTTAGGTAACTGCACTTATTTTCTGTTGCCGTCAATGCATGCATGCAACACGTCACTAAAATGCTGGTCTGCTGTTTGTCGGCGTCTCCTCACGAAGATGCTGGTCAGCTATTGGTTGGCCTCACTTGTTTCAAAATGGCGGAACGGTAAAGCTTTGTTCTATCGCGATTGGTTACAAAATCGATTTATGGTGCATTTTACTGCTTAATTCAATTTTGAAAGGGTTAGCCATGGGTCCCAAGATTACTAGTGATGTTAAAGAGAGAAGTAGGAAGACGATTTACCGTATTTTCCGCACTATAAGGCGCACCAGATTATAAGGCGCACCCTCAATTAATGGCATATTTTCAAACTTTTTCCATTTATAAGGCGCACCAGATTATAAGGCGCACCCTCAATTAATGACATATTTTCAAACTATTTCAATCACAACATAGTAATACTCAAAGTAATAACAATAATAACTCAAATAATAACTCTAAACTTTCAATAGCATAATAACTCAATGTCTATGTGACCAACATTGTTCGACTGCTTTTAGGCGCACTTAAAAGCCTTAATTTTTTTAAAAAGCTGATGGTGCGCCTTATAATCAGGAGCACCTTATATATGGATCATGTTTCTTTTGTATGTTTACAATTGAACAAGGTTGGTCATATTGACATTGAGTTATTATGCTATTGAGAGTTTAGAATTATTGAGTTATTATTGTTCTTAATTTGAGTATTACTATATTGTGATTGAAAACGTTTTAAAATATGTCATTTATTGAGGGTGCGCCTTATAATCCTGTTCGCCTTATGTAAGGAAAAAGTTTTAAAATATGTCATTAATTGAAGGTGCGCCTCATAATCTGGTGCGCTTTATAGTGCGGAAAATATGGTAATTTTAGCAAATCGTAATCACTGATTATGCAATTTTTAAGACTGATGATTACTGTCCAGTGTTTGAAAAACTGAGGCCCTTAGTGAATCAGAGAATTAGTACAGAGCAAATCTACTTCATTTAAATATTTTGATTATGAATCTATGCAGAGGGTCTCGCTGCTAAAAGTACTAGTAACCTCACACAAGCTTCCAGAGTAGCCACGCATTAAATTGCTTGCAGTGGGTTTTCATGAAGGCTCTATTTAATTGGTAATGCTGCAGCTATTTTTCGGGCTAATGGAACTTATATTATTTGTAAGAGATCTAGTGAGGAGTCACTTAACCATCCATTAGTAGTGCAGTGTTTTAGGCACATTAATTGGATTAAATGAGCAGTCTTATGCCGTTTAGCTCTGATTTGATTGACAAAGAGAATTCCAAGCCCCCTTCATGTGTCATAGATGAAGACAAAAACGATGGATTTAATATTTACAGTGTGAGTCACACTGCAACATATTTTTTGTACATTGCCAGATAATTGTTTTTTTTAGAAGCATTTCCATTTACGTTGAGTTTTTTTCAACTTTTTGTCAAGTTGTCTTCTAGTTCAGTTGCAGTGCAGTGACATCTAGTGTCAAGAATAAGATGAATACCAGTCACATGAGCAGATGCCCAAAAAGCCTCGATTAGAACATGTACATTTACTTATGAAAAAAGTACATGTTTTAATATACCTACCAGGAGAAGGTAGGAGTGGAGGACGCTATAATCTATATGCTACACCGATCCCTCTCTCACCTGGACAGTGGCAGTGGTGCAGTGAGGATTACTTTTTTGGACTTCTCCAGCGCCTTCAACACCATACAGCCTCTGCTGCTCAGTGGTAAACTGACAGAGATGGGAGTAGGCTCACACCTTGTGGCATGGATTACGGACTACCTGACAGGCAGACCCCAGTACGTGAGACTGGGGGGCTGTACGTCCGACACTGTTGTCAGCAGCACAGGAGCGCCACAGGGGACCGTGCTGTCTCCTGTCCTGTTCACCCTGTATACGTCAGACTTCCAGTACAACTCTGAGTCCTGCCACGTGCAGAAGTTTGCAGACGACACTGCTATCGTGGGATGTATCAGGAGTGGGCAGGAGGGGGAGTACAGGAAACTGATCCAGGACTTTGTCTCATGGAGCGACGCTAACCATCTGCACCTGAACACCACCAAGACCAGGGAGATGGTGGTGGACTTCAGGAGGCCTAAACCCCATCCGGAACCAGTAACCATCAAAGGAGAATGTGTAGAGTTTGTCCAGACCTACAAATACCTGGGTGTGCAGCTGGACAATAAACTGGATTGGACTACCAACACAGAAGCTCTGTGCAGGAAAGGACAGAGCCGACTGTACTTCCTCAGAAGGCTGGCGTCCTTCAACATCTGCAAAAAGCTCCTGCAGATGTTCTACCAGACTGTTGTGGCGAGCGCCCTCCTCTATGCAGTAGTGTGCTGGGGAGGCAGCACCAAGAAGAAGGACGCCTCGCGTCTGGATAAACTGGTGAGGAAGGCGGGCTCGGTTGTGGGCACAGAGCTGGACAGTCTGACAACTGTGGCTGAGCGACGAGCGCTAAACAAGCTGCTATCAATCATGGACAATCCAACACATCCACTACACAGCATCATCCACAGACAGAGGAGCTGCTTCAGTGACAGATTGCTGTCACTGTCCTGCTCCACGGACAGGCTGAGGAGATCATTCCTCCCCCATGCCATGAGGCTCTTCAACTCCACCCGGGGCAGTAAAAGCTCACATTAAACTCAAAACCTCATACTCTGCACTGCACTATTCACTTTATACAAGCACCTTAATTATACTTGCACTAGACTCCAACGATTCACACTATTCTGTTTACACTGTTAACAAGCACCTTAAGTATACTTCTGTACTGGACTTATGTGTATCTTGTGTATTTTATCTCTCATATTTTATATCTCGACTTGAGGATACTGCTGGAAATGTGAATTTCCCTACGGGGATGAATAAAGTATCTATCTATCTATCTATCTATCTATCAGTTGAATTAAGAATACGTGTAAATTACAAAACATGCCAATCTGTTCAGAAGGATTTTCATGGTTTGTTTTCAAATTAATACAACTAGAAGCAGCACCAATTCTTTTGATTCTCTCCAAAGTCAATATGACTGTGGCAAGATGTCATAACTTGGTTAAGGTTGCCCCCATCTGGCCATTCACTCTCTAAAACCCCTGGCGTCTTTTGTAAGGCTGCCTGCTGCTGCTTTGGCTCACTTTTCTGTGCCTCATTGCCAGTAGCTCTCATGCAATATTTTTTGATACAAGATTGTGAATCGCAATTTCTATAATTTTACATTTGATGATCTTAGTGTTTAAAATGCCTATGATTGGTTAGTGAACAGTATACCCCAACCTTTCATCTTGACCGATTCTTGCTGTGGAGGGCTTCAGCGCACCTGCTGCGATAGTGAAAATAAACAGTCAAGAAAATAGATGAATAGCTGAAATGATGATTAATCAGAAACAATAATGTACATTATATGTGTGTATATAATAAGGTATATATATATATATATATATATATATATATATATATATATATATATATATATATATATATATATATATATATATATATATATATATATATAAATACACACACACACATTTTCATAAGAACAGGTATATGTCACAGAGATTAAGATGGAGTTATTGAGGAAAATAGGATTTTTCTACAGAGAGGTCCATTTTGGGATTAAAAACAAACAAAAAAAACCCCAACCTCCTTAAATTCTCAACTTTAATTTCCCAGCTGCCGAAAGATTCAAATTGTAATCAGTGTATCAAAATAAGAAATTAATAGACAATGCCCACCTTTAAAACATGACTGTGCCAAAACATTTCTCTCTCTCTCTCTCTCTCTCTCTCTCTCTCTTTCTCTCTCTCTCTCAGTCTATAACACCCTTAAACTCCTTTGAGTGTGAAAAAAGTTACCTCAGTTACAGCAGTTGCATTTATTTCCTGTGCCTACTGGATATTACCTATGCTCACTAACAGGCACTCACAGGAGTCACTGGTGTAAAAATTGACATACAATGCAAATCAAATTATCATATTAGTTATATGTCCTTACTTGTATTGTCTCATACCAAAATACCTTGGTCAAATTACCTCCATGGCTCCTGGGAGATCACAAATCAACACTGCCAGAATGTGGTGCCTGGAACCAAAGCTAAACATGTACTAAGTGACATATTTTTAGAATATTTTTTTTGGAGTCGAACAAGAGAAAGATGCTTGTAAAGCGAATTTTTATCAATTTGTTCAACAGTTGTATTTAGCAAGAGAAGACATTATTCCACGTTTAAGGAAAGTTATTACATAGTCTTAAAATATAAATATATTTCCTGTTTAATGATTTTTTGTTAAGTCCAATATTTTACTGGTGAAAATCTTTTGAAAAAAAATAATAGTAAAAGTAGCAAAATGTTTGGGAAGTTATGCAACATATACAGTATAATGTATAAATATTTATAGCTATAAATACACATATACTGTGCATACACAAACATTCATATATTTATAGATAGATAGCAATTTGTTTACATGTACATGTGTTTATAAATATGTATTAATAATTAAACAAACATACACACACACATATATATATATATATATATATATATATATATATATATATATATATATATATATATATATATATATATATATATGTATATATATATATATATATGTATGTGTGTGTGTGTGTGTGTATACAGTGCCAATACTGTGAAAGACTCTTTACCATTGTTTTAATCCCAAGCGAGCATTATCAAGGCACTATTTCTGATGCACCTTTTTTTTTTCTTAAGTTTTAACTGTGAGATTTTAGACAACTCTCGAAAATAAATCTTTGTCAATGTGGCAAAGTGACTACAGAACAGCAGAATAGAATTTCAAGTCAGTCTGGTATGTTCAAAAGTGCTCAGCAGGAATAGCAACTTTGGATTGTATTTGTACAGTTCTTGTCAGTTGATATGGAGCTCTTGAGCCCTGTTAGCTAGTTGCTAATTTCTGCTAGAGACTGCGCTAAACACTGGCAACAGGCATTGTACAATAAAAGATCAGCATATTTTTTTCTTTTATTTTGCACCCTGTATTGGCGATTGAATATGATTTCAATGTTGTGTTCAATTGTTTCTCTCACGGCTCTCGACTCCGAGAGCAACAGTTAGTGCAATAGAAAGAACCAAGAGAAAGAACCAAGTCAGCTGCTGTTACGCCATGCTTCCTTGAACAACTTAATACAAGCATACAAAGGCATTCGTGTATAAACATTTGTTAATATTGCATGGCTTATTTTGAAGCTGGCTAGCCTTCTCAAGGCTGCACATTTTCCTCCTCATGCATGGCATATATATTCATATACACACACATTTTTTCCCCATAATTGTAATGAATAACACCATCCATTCATTCATTATCTATAGCCGCTTATCCTAGCATTCTGTTCATTGCTGTTGGTCTACAGATTTTTGCAATAGTGTGTGAGTTTACTGCTCCATAAAAAAAAAAAAAAAAAAATCTGTTTATACTATTTGGAAATTGTGATGCAATTAATTGAGGTAGTTGAAATGTTTGCATTTCCAAATTTCATTCATCTCCCAGTTAACTGGTATTTCTCTCTCTCTCTCTCTCTCTCTCTCTCTCTCTCTCTATCTATATATATATATATATATATATATATATATATATATATATACACACACACACACATATATCACCTGTCAGCGTCGGTGAATGAGTTTTAAGGTAAAATAAGTCTGCTGTTAAAATTTGGCGGCTTGCCGTATGAGCCAATTTTCTTGTGCATGGTCATTAGGTACTGACTGCTGCTCATCAGTATGAGAGTCGATGAGGTGGAGAAAAATTGTAATGACGGACACTGAGCGGTGGGAATCAGCTGCTCAATAAGCCCCCTTAATTGCTTAGCAACAGTCTTTCAGGATCTCTCATTTAAGATCAAGAGTTTAGTGGACTGAAGGCGCCGCTTTGGAGAAATAGAGCTTGTGCCATTCGATAAGACGTCTGAGAAATGGGCTCTATCTTCCAACTCCTCAGTGCCCTCCTTCTGTCCCCCCTTTTCTCTTCTGTTTCCAGCTTTCTCTCTCTGTCTCTCTCTCCTTCTCTTGCTTTCACTCGCCACCGCCCCCAACCCTTTCCTACAGGGATGATTATGTTACCTTTCAACTGCATGATGTATTCAGTTCAGTAGATTATTTTCTGTCATCTCAGTTAATTGAATTCTGTCCATCACATATAGATGTTTTTACATTTGCATAAAGGTTATAGTGGTGAAGAGTGTCAAACCTCAATTTAGACAATGTCACTCAAATAAATTTGCTGTCCCCCACCCACACTCCATGTCCGCTGCTTTTGCCTGGCTTTCCGGAGGTGGTGTTCGTACGGAATTTAAATAAATGGGTATTTCTGAGCTGTGGTGGATCTTATATAGTACATGTGAAGATTAAAAAAAAATAATGAAAAAACACTGGGGCGGAGGTTTTTACATGTGACTGTTTATTTTTTGAGAATTGTTCATGTATGTGTGTCGACATGAATAACATAACTGCATGTTTGTGACACATACCACATGTAGGCACCACTGTCCTTTTGCAGAGGCTCACAGTAAGCACTCCCTCCTACTCCCCTACTTATTGTCAAGTGCTTGTAACAACCAGCCTACCAGTGTCGTGTGAAAATGGAGACCGACAATGGGAGGAGTCTAAAACCTATGTTGTATTCGCTTCTAATGTACGTTAATGTATAATAGACATAAACAGCGATCCACTGATTTAAAGCCCTTTTTCAATGGCAGTATTCTGTCAAAGTGACAGAGGGAAACAGAGCAAGATAACATGTCACACAAGGAAACATTGTAAAGATGAAGAAATGGCGCCGAATCCCTGACAGACATTTCACATTTAATAATAAGTGTCTTGCAATATCCAATTATGCTTTCGTTTGCAAATTGATTTGCTTGTCTTTAGCGGCAATTTCCACATTAGGACCTTTCAAATAAACATCTATTAGGTTTATGGATCACACAGGCATGTGGTGACAGCATGCAGCCAGAGTAAAAATAAGTCTGTCAGTCAATAAACGACAGTGTGAAAGCGATGGGCAGATTAGAGTGGTTATCGCTTTTCATCAACTGGGAATGCGGGTTGAGTTTGAAGGTCAATATCTTAGGATTCTTCAAGCCAAGCAGGTGACTGGAGAGTATGGATCGGCTCGCGCTTGCCGTGTCCCTGTCCATTATTACGGGAAGGCTGGGGCCAATTTCACACGTGTCACCAACTCATTTGAGTCTACGGTTACAAGGATATAAACCATACACACCATACATTATACTACATTCCTCTTTATCTTGCCTCACACTCACTTACACATGCACACACGCACTGTAAATATGGCCTTGCTTTTCTTTTTTCTGTCTGAGTTGGTTGAGATACTGTGTCATACTGGGCTTTGTTCTGCATGGGTTAAGTTATCTGTAGATTCTGGAAAAGTTTGGTGGTTTATTATTTACAATAAGATATCAAACACAAAGTTGTACTTGTATTGACTTCAGCATCATTTTTTCTGTATTTGGAGAAATGATGCAGACAGAGACTCAGCTGTCAAGGCCAAATCTTTTATTTTAAATTAGAAAATAGAAAGACATGGGGTGGACAAAGGTTAAAAAATTTGCCATTTTACAACAGAGCACCCGTCCGTATGCAGCCAGCCTCATGGCTGTTTGTTACTGATTACATCTCCATTTCGCATTCCGGCGGCACAATGAAAAACATTGCAGATAAAGAACTAGTGAAAATTTCCACATGTGGTATACTCTGTTTTGCTTCTTTTTTGTCCTCTCTTCCTCAGTGAAAGCAGAGCTTTACTTAGAAATAGAAAGTGAAAGCCTGATAAAGGGGCGTGAAGGGGGCAGGTGGCATGCAGCTCATTGCTGCAACTCGCAGTGTTTGTGTTTGAGCTTAGCACTCTGTACAAACTCTACAATCGCACAATAAGCAGTAGATAAAGCATCATTGGCACTCATGCGGTGTCAGACATGAGTGGATGCGGAATGCATGTGTATGTGCAGTCAAGGTTGGTTTTTCTAGGCTGCGGAGGTGGCGCTTGTATATTGAAGGGTCTTGTCCAGTGTGTCAGAGGGCCCTTTCGGCTACTCTCTTCTCCGACAAAGCTTTGGTGAAGGGGCTCACTCCAGCAGGACATGGGTGCTGGGGGGGAGAGGCGGCAGCAGCACTCCAGACTGACTCGCCTGCAGGAGGAGGCTATCTGAGCCGCCTGGTCCGCTTTCAGGCTGGTTAATACCCTCCACAACGACCCTCACTATCCGCGGGGAAGGCCATATAACCTTATCGCATGTGTGTAGCTGAATATGAGTGACGAAACGCACTGATCACGTCCTGGACAGCCGGCATTTTACAGTGTGGGTGGAAAAATAAAACATTCTTAAATGTGTGTACAGCTTGCTTACCTCCTTCTTGACAGACCGTGGTGATATTAGTTTAGCAAAATTAACATTAACACTAATAATGCATTTTTAGTGCTTCAAGTTAAGGTGAAGAAGAAATTGACATTCTGCGCTGAACAAAGCTGAGGCACCCACTGAGAGTTGCAAAGAAATTAACTATTTGTTTATTTTATCTGCACTGTTATTGTGGCCATTTTTATTCACACAGGCAAAGTTGTGAGCTCACCCTCGGCTTTTATTTACACGGCAGTCTTTCGTCTGCTCGACGGGAGAGCCTGGCAAGCTGGAGATAGGGCCTTTCAGATACTTACAAAGGCCGCTTCAGCAGCTTTTTGTTGCCGTAAATGCCTCTTTCTTCGTCACATTCCAAATATCCTTGTTTCAAACCTGGTGGCCTTGATGAGCAAGGTTCTATGGAATCAATCAACTGTGTTTCTTGCTCGATCTTAACATGATTTATTGTTGGCCTTGCCGCATTGTCCCTATGGATATAAACCCTATCCAACTTATGCCTGAGATCCAATTTTCTTTTATGAGGGTTCTTTTTGTGTAGAGTGGATTTTAGAAAAGCCTCGGTGTGGGGGTAGGGGGAAAATGGCTCGTGAACCCAACCAAGGCTGAGCCATTTTAAGGTTTTTTTTTTTTTTTTTAGCTCATTCACTACAGTTCAAAGCAAATTCTTTAAAATATGTCCCCTTCAATCTATTTTCAGCATTTTCCACAACAATTCAGAGTGCTTTTGAGCACTTGATAATCGCAAGAATTTTTATATACCGGAATATGAATATATATATATATATATATATATATATATATATATATATATATATACAGTCGAACCTCTACATAGTGAACTTCAAGGGTCCGAGGAGAGAAGTTCACTATGAAGAGAGATTCACTTTATAGAGGTTTTCCTAAAATGTTCAGAATTCATTGATGAAATATGTGAATAATTTTTTAATAAATATGTAAATAATTTTATATACGTTTTTTTAAAAATAAATATGTAAATAAATGTACATTAAACAACTTAAGTTGTTTAAACACTAAAATCTAATGCGGTAAAACTAATGTAAAAACATTTTACATTGAACAAATATCTTTATTATTATTCCACAAGTCGCATTATCTCTTCTCTCTTCTTCAGAATGCCACATATCGCAGCAGGCGAAGCATCGTACTCCTTTGCAATGGCATTCTGCTTCACTCCACTCGCACACTTCCGAATTATGTCGCACTTCTCCTCCAACGACAAAGGCTTTCGCTTCCGACTTATAGATCTAGCATCCATTCTTTTCACGGCAGATTCCGACATCTTAGAATTTTCGGAGGGATGACCAGCGGAGAAACGCATGCGCAGTGGACGGCGGACGAAGTGAAAATGCAAGAGAAAGTCGCGGCGCGCGAGAGCGGCTAGGCAGGGAGGAAATCCCGACAGTGCGCCCAATTTTACAACTTCACAATTTTCGATAAGTTCAGATATTCACAATATAGAGGTAGATGCTGTCAAGGGACTGACTAATAGCATCACTATGAAGAGATTATTCACTATGTGGAGTTTCACTATGAGGAGGTTTTACATACAAATATAGCTGTTTTGCAAGGGACCGTAAAGATTCGTTCACTATGAAGAGAGATTCACTTTGTAGAGGTTCACTATATAGAGGTTCGACTGTATATATATATATATATATATATATATATATATATATATATATATATATATATATATATATATTTATGAACCGCGTTCGGCAGCAAGCGGGAACACCTTTAGCTGGTTGCCAGCCAAATGCAGGGCACACAGAGACGAACAACCATTCACACACCCAATCACGAAGGAAAATTTAGTCTCTCCAATTCACCTGACATGCAGGTTTTACTCACATGGGAGGAAGCCAGAATGTCCGGAGAGAACCCGGGCGTGATCTGCAAGAACACACAAATTCCACACAAGGAGGCTGGAGCCAGCTGGATTCAAATTCTGGTCACTTAACTGTAAAGCGGATGTGCTAACCACTGCTCCACCAAGCCACATTGCACTAGTTATTGGAACACTAAATTTAATTGAATTTCCATTTTATTGACCCTTGACCTACATACACAGGGGAAGCCATCATGACAAAGAGTATTTAAGTTGGCCAGTTGCAAGTTGTTCTTCTCTTCACATCTTTGATGAGTAGCAACATAGGAGCTTCAAAACAACTGTCATATGACCTGAAAACAAAAATTATGGTTTCAGGCATAGGTCTCAGGCTCCATTCCTCAAGGGTCGCAATCCTTCATGCTTTTGTCACAAACACACCTGATTCGAAAGAGTAGCTCGTCAGCAAGCTCTGCAAGAGCTTTAAAATTATCCTAATCAAATTAATGAGGTGTTTTTAAGAGACCAGCATTGACAATATGCAAGTTTGTGGCCCTCGAGGACTGGAGTTAGAGGCCTATGGTTAATGGGAAGGATACAAAAAGCTATCTTAGAGATTTCAGCTGTCAATTTCCACTGTGAGGAACATTATGTGGAAATGGAAGACCACAGGCACAATTCTAGTTTAGGCCCGGGGAGGCAGGCCAAGACAAATCTCAGATAAGCAGAGGCGAAGAATGGTAAGAAGAGTCAAACTCAACCCACAGACCAGCACCAAAGACCTAGAACATGATCTTGCTGCAGATGGTGTCACTGTGCATCGTTTAACTATTCAGGGCACTTTAAACAAGGCGATGCCGTATGAGATAATAATTAATTTTTGAGTAGATCATTTTGGAATGAGTTATTTAGACATAACAAGCATGACCAAGAACACAGCATCCCAAGACAAACACTTACTACCCACAGTAAAATTTGGTGGTGGTTCCATCATGCTGTGGGGCGGTGTGGTAAGTGCATGTACTGGTAATCTTGTTAAAGTTGTAGCTCGCATGGATTCCAGGCAGTATCAGCAGATTCCTGGAAACAATGTTTAAGAATCAGTGACAGAAGAATGTTCAAAAAATAATAATGGCTCGATGGTAGTCATCGTTTCCCAGCCAAAAGGCCGTGGGTTTGATCCCCCGACCATCAAGACCATGTCCAAATGACCTTCAGCAAGACACTGAACCCCCAGTTGCTTCTGATGCTGCATCATCAGTAGGTAAATGTTTTGTGTAAAGTGCTTTGAGTACCTAAGGTAGAAAAGCGCTATATAAGTGAAAGTCCATTTACTATAACTAGGTCGTTGTCACAACCATTTTTCCGGAGTAACTTCAAGACAAAATTGTCCCAATGCCATTTGTTTCGTCAATTACTTGACGAGCACATTTCACTAGGGCACATACTACAGTAGTGATTGCTCGAGGAAGTGGCAGGTGATGGGAGCCACTGCAAGAAATTGGTAAGTTTAGCCTACAATAATGTGTTAAAAATGTTATTTTGAAATTACTTAGTGTAACTCTGAGATGGATATTAGAAAGTTATTCACCGCAGCAGGGATAAAGCAGCAAGGAATGAGAAAAGTAAATGATCCCCTAGATAGCTAGGCAACATACTGTGTATCTTAAGTTCATGCTAAGTTAGCTAGCGTTATTCCTTGTGTCAAGCTAACCATATTAATTTGCTGTAAGAGCTGTTGGGGGAATTTGCAGTGAGTTTCATCAGCATGAATTCTAATGTTGCTTTATGGTCTCTTCGCTCTGCGTCGATGATAATTTTGATAGTTTCTTGTGCTAGTTGACAGATATAGCCTCTGGATCAGGGGCGTCAAACATACGGCCAATTCTTGCCTGCAAATGGTTTCAATTCGGCCTACGTTAGCCCATCTTCTTCATAGCGCAACCATTAATATAACAGTCTATTTTGGTAGAAAAACCCACTTTTTACTTTGAGTGTATGTTTGGTTTCAACATGTCTGTTTTGTTCTTCTTTTCGAGCATTGTTTTCAGTTCTTCTCTTACTGGCTCATCGTGACTCGATTGTGTATTATCTGATTTCACTGATTCTTGTCACTGATACAATTTCCTTGTCTTTGGCAAAAAGAGCTTTCGTAAGTCCTAATGAAATAAAGTTAACATTTATTTCCATCCATCCATTTTCTATAGCTCAACCCTGGTTTGAGTTGGAAGTAATTGGGTAGGAACTGACATTTTTAGAAAATTGTTACCTTTTTAAGTTTTTACATATAGTACTATACATTTTGCTTGGCCTTACCCATCATTTAATCAATCTTTGATTGTTCAGCAAGAAGCATTATTTGTGAAAGACAACTATTTATGGTGGACATATGTGCAAAAAACATTCGACAACAACTACCAGCTTCAGTAAAAACATCAACATCTGTCCTCAGTCTTTATAGCCTACAACATATGTCCCTTCTTTGGTGACAAAGCTGGTTGTTGCTCTCATGCTGTTCCTGTCTGCCAGTCCAAACATACATCTTTAGATACCTGTCAGCCTTTATTATTCTGTCCTCTGTTGGAGCCGATAAGGGAAGTTAAAGTTTAATGAAATGCTGCCTGGCTACAGAGGCCGAGCTTTTATGATTTGTCACAGTCTGGGTGCTGGGAGCCCTCTGCTATGTAAACATGGTGCCGGTGGACACAGCCATTATGTCCAAATGACAGAACATGGACGGCATGGTAGAAATCTCACTCTGTATTGGGCACTTTTCATGTCGGCTTTGCGCAGCTCAATACCTTCTCAATGAACAAAAATGAGACCATTAGGAAATCACAAATTCAAATAAAGCACACATTTTCTTTGGGGAATGAAATGATCCAGAGTATCTACCTGTTCATAAACATGTGTCAATTTCTGTGTGTTTTCTCTTTAAATTGAAAGCTTTTATGTTTTTGAAGGTATGTATCTTAAACTGATTCATCTAAACTAAACCAATCAATTACTTTAGGTAATCAGGTACTAATGTCATTAATTACTGTAGTGATTTATTTCATGTACTGTAGTATTTTAGTAATTTTTGGTCAAGTATCAAAGTAATCAATTACTCTAGGGAAGTCAGTGCAAAATTAATCAATTACTTCAAGTACGTTAGTACTAAGGCAATTGATCACTTTAAATAATTCAGTTCTAAAGTAATTAATAACTTTAACAGTTTAACACCTACAGTAATTAACTACCTAAAATAATTACTTCAGCACATATTTACTTATATTATTACTTTATTTATAATGAAATTGATTGCTTCGGTACTCAATTACCAAAAGTCATTAATCGCTTGAGTTCTGAATTCATTTATTAGCAGTCAATTTAAGACAATTCTTTCGCCAAAACACATAAAAACAATAGAAGTACGTGGGATTGGATGGCTAAAGACAAAACCTTAAGGCTCTGCTTCAAACGTCAAGTCAGAAGGTGTGTTTGCATGATTTTTCATGTCGGTGGGTTATTGTAATAAAAAGAATGTCATTCTGTTGAACTCATAAATTTACATAGGGTGCTATGCCTTACCGCGTGTCTGCATAACACTACACTTCATACTTAATATTGGAAGGGTGCCAAAAACCGAGTCATATCCTACACATTGGTTATTTTATTTAGCCTAAGTGATGTATTAATACCCTAACTAAGTTCAAAATGGATAGTTCAATTGCACGCAAATACATTAAGTGGGACTTTAGTCATATTAAAATGATCATTGGGCTGTTGATCAAGGGCTGCATAATGTAGCACGAAAGTCGAAGACAATCCCATTTTCACTGGTTTGTTCTGCACTAGAAGGAACTCTAGGAAACCGCTTATTCTCCCTCTTCAATTCTGAGCTCCATTTTAGCTTGGACTGCAGTCTCGCTGAGAACAGGGGTCCACAGATACACAGCATATTCAGAATGCACACTTCAGTAGATGTCTTAATACAGACAGGATCTAATTTAGCTGATCCTTTTGGTAAACTCATACTCCCCGCCCTTAGTCCTCATTTCACTCCCAGCGGCAAAGCAAATCCGTGCAGGCATATTTTCACAAGAGCAATGACTTCTTAGATTAACACTTCATTACATTTATGCTTGGATGCATGATGTTAATTGAGAGCACATTTTTATCAGGAAAAGAAGGCTTTTGAAAAATAAAATAGATGAGCACTTTTAAAATACACAGTACAAGCACTCGATCACTGGTCACCAACTCTGGTCCTCCAGGGCACCTATCCAGCATGTTTCCAGGTAACCCTCCTCCTGACTCAAATGATCTGGATAATTACCAATATAATTTGATATCACATTTTTGTATAGGAGTACTTAATGTTATATAGAAAGTTAGAAGAAGAACTAATTTATTGTCTGGAGTCATCTGAGTAGTACAGTATAGTATCTGCATTTATAATTTAAGAGTAAATTGATTGGATTTATCTAATCCCAGTTATTACTGGTCTTCTATGTGCATTTGGCCTGGTACCCTGGGCAAATGTATGGATGTGTGTGTACAAATACTAAATGTGCGTGTGCCCTATAACCAGTAGGTCTCTGACAAGAGAAGGAGCTAGTGGCTGGCGGGAGGGACTGAGGGACAGGAGTGATAACAGATTGAGCTATTGATAAACTGTGCTCTAATGGTTCTCGCTCTGCCTTTCTCCACTTTTTTTTATTTTTTTGTCAGGACCTATTTAGTAGAATCTTTCACCTGTGGCGGATTAAAATCCCGGATAAGGAGAAGCAAACACTGGCAGCTCCTCCAAGTAAGTACGAAAAAGGGAAGCAGAGGAAGATAGAGGAAATGGGGAGGGAAGGGGGACGGACAAGAGAGAGCAGTAACAGAGACAGAGGCAGAGTACATATTCAAGAACTAGCACTTACCCGTAGCAATCCATTGCACACCTCTCTAACCCCAAACAAACACACATGCACAACCTCCCACATCATTTTAGCTCCGTTATTTCGGCTCCGTAGGCTCTTGACAATGAAGCAACTGTTTTTTCCCATGCTAGCGGCTGCTTTTTGAGCTCGAAGCCGATGATGGGTTCAAGTGGTGTGTTGTAGGAGATGTCAAACATGGCCTAATTCTGTGTGGTTAACGGCTCGGCCTGACACACGCAGGGCAGTGTAAACATGGATTAGCTTGACATCTCAATCATAGCCTGGCAGACTGACAGACAGGCTCTTTTGACACTGACAGCAACACAGGCTACCTGATGTGGCAAATGTGCCCTCACCAGCCACAACATTAGTGACATCACCTTATGTTGGACAAGGACTTGAGTAATCAATTTTATTAATTTGAATGCATGTTGCTTATACGGGAACGGGAGGTCTGCATGGCTCTGGCATCCATACAGACTGATAAGTGTTGTTGGGTTCTAGTCTGTGTATATTATAATTAGAAAGATGAAATACTGTGGGACATTAAAGTTGAATCAATTTAGTCCCGCTGACCTCTGAGCATCCATAAACTTATATGTTGAAGATGCCTGACAGCTGGAATCAATCAATCATGTCACATAGGTACTATTTTACAGAATAAAATTATGTTGTGGCTTTTGCTTAGAAAATGTAATTTATGGTTATAATCAATAATGACTTACATTGCTTAAGGATTTTAGCCACTTTCTTGCATCATAATGAATTAAATTTCTCATTACACATTAAGCAAATTAAGTCATGATTACACATTTCCTCTTTGTCATGGCTACTGCTAACTCTCTGTGGTGACATTACAAACAAAGAAACGCACCCAACTATATCATGTACTGTAAAAACTGCTTGGTCAAAAATAACCAAATTGGGTCAAAAATTGAATGGACCTGGTACTTTGGTCAATTTGACTCAAATTTCTAGGTTTTAACATCTGAACAAACCTATTTTTTACATAAGCTTTTACAGATCAAATTGACCTAATTAGTGTCTCCATCAGATCTTTTTTCTCCCCAAAAATATTTGTTTAGACCCTTGAGTTGTAAGTGTGCACATTTAACCCATTCAGTCACCATTGACGACAGTAGACAAATATCATTTTTTACTGGGCTCTATTGACAGTTATAGAGGTCAAAGATTTATTTTAACTAAGCTGGCAGTGATAAAGTTAGTTTGACAGGCATTTGGATTCGGAGGTTCCACTTTCTGCATCACATGAGAATCAAAATACAAAGTTTTCATTCCGGTCAAATAAGAGATATAACAGATCCTGATGATCGTAAGAAGTCTGTTAGTTAGTTCTCAACTGCTGAAGTCCTTTAAAAAGAAAGCGGCCTTCAAAGGATGTGGTCAGTACCCGGCCTCTTGTTGTAACTCGGCCAAGATGCTTGACTTGAGATGGATAGGCCCCCTTTGATTGATTTTGAGACCCTAGACCAGTGGTGTCAAACTCATTTTTATCTAGGGCCATATTGTAGTTATAGTTTCTGTCAGATGGCCGGTGTGACTTTTGAAATCAGAGGCTGGCAAAAACTGTTCAAAACAGTGATTGTGAATAAAAAATGTTTGGTATGTCCCCCTTGACGAATTATTTTCCACACCAACTTAAGAAGGTAAAATGCACCAGTCTGAGAAGGTAAAAAATGTTCATGCTTTGGACAGTGCACCATGTTCTAGCCTGCAGTGAAGGTAACAAATTTTCTTAACTTGACTGATGTAATTACAAGTTTACAGATTCAGAACATCAACTGAGTAGAAATAGTAGTAGAGTAGTAACACAAAGGTTGATTTAACTTTGCTAAAGTGAGAAGCAAGTAATTATGCTTCTATAAGGGCAATCTCCATGTACAATTTTGAACTAGTGCACAAGATAATTTGTCCCTTTGTGACAGCTGAGTATGTGTGATAAAAATATTGTAATCATATCCACTGCATTGTAATAACACTCCCACCAAAAGAGAAATGTCACACAACTGTGTAACTACTGTGCAGGGATAGTTGATGGCCACAACAGAATGCCATGCTGTAAATGAATAGGCTATTTCATTTGCTAAATTGATCCAGTGGAAAAAATACTTTATCCAGTGGTGCTTTCTGTTCAAGCAGCAGAATGCTCTTACCATGCTTTTGAAAGGGGTTAAACCTTAGAAAAGACACTGCTGACCTGCACCACATTCTTCAGAAATTGTGCAAATCTTGACTAATACAGTAAAGTGCCACTCCATAAAGCAGAGGAACAAAACTCTATTTTACACGAAATCAAGATGAAATCATTGGAATATGTTCTACTGGTGGCAGTACATAGAGTTCACACTGCATCCAAGTTGACAGGATCTCCACACGCAAGGCAATGGCATGCATCTCGGTGCCAGTGAGCAGCTTCTTTGAGCCTCACGCGCTGGTGTCAAGTGCTGCAAACAATATGCACTCACAGCAAGCACTACTCAACTCAGGAGCCGACAAGCTCCATTGACAGTGCCTTTGCTGCAACTGTTTCTGATTGACAAAGGTCCAACATTGGGGTTTGCTCACTAACCAGTATCGCTGCGTATCTCTTTGCAAGAACAAAGAAACAAGCTGTAAATGGATTGCTTATGTTTCCTCTGCAGGCTGTTAATCAAATAGGCAAGTGTGCTGTGTTGTGTGAAAGAGCTCAGAGCTGAACTAATCCAGTAAATACAACGAAAGCCACAACCTGAGAGAAATCCTGCCTGGAGATCCAGTCTCAAACCACTGGAGGAAAGTAAGAAGCACAGAAATCTAATTACTTCAAAGCAGGCATAAAGTGTGAAATCATTTTCTGAGAGAAGCTGTGAAAAAACTGCTGCAGTTTTTTTCCCCAATATTTACGCATACTGTATTTCTATTCCTCTCCTCATGCTTGTGTGGGTTTTTGATCACTACTCCAGCTTCCTCCCACGTAAAACATCGTGCATGTTATTAATTGAAGACTGAATTGTCCATGGATGTGATTGTGAGTGTGAATCGTTGGGCGAATCGTCCACTTGAACGTATAAACGCCACTCTCCAAATAGATGCCTTGCTTTTTCCTCTCTGAAGTGTAGTCACTGTAATTACCACAGATCATAGACACTATCGATCGCACATTTAGCTAAGCTCAGTTAACTGAGAGCCCATCAGAACTCCTTGCTGCACTGAGTAAGCCACATAAACAGTCACTCAGACACTCACCTAGTTTCTCTTCAGGCTTGGCCAAATTTTGATTTCTTTTGTTTCTGCTTTTTTTTTTGTTTTTGTTTTGTGAAATGCCCAAAATACTTTGAGGAAAGGTTATATAAGTTTTAAAAATGTTTCCCAAGACATGTTTAGTTTATGCTACTCCTGACTGACCTTTATGAAAGAATGGTACCCATAATTCTTTATTGCTGAAGTACTTAAATCATTTGGCCTCTAACAAACATTTGACCCTCCCCCCTCTTTTCACAAAGATTGTTACATAATGTTTTCATAAGTCTTTGTTTTATTTATGAAACAACATACACATTTACTTTTTGTTTATTGATGTAAAGTGATTAAAAACATGAGATATATTATGATCTGTAGATAATTGATCTAATCTAATTTTAATCACTCCTATAAATTTCAGAGAAAATTCCTCAACCAGTTTTTGTGGCGAATCAAAAGATCTATATACAACAAAACAAAATGGGGCTTAAGCCATTTTTTTCTTTACCTGGTACAGGTGCAACCATTTACATTCTGCTGTGTTTGAAACGAGTCCCAAGATCACAACTAGTATGTGAAACTGACACCCCAATGTTTATTATTGTTTACTTTGTACAAATAATGGTCTCCCCTTAAATCAACACCTTCCCTGTCTTTGAGTCATTCAAGGACCCTAGTCACTGAGGAAACATGATATTTGTCATTATTAATTCATAGAGCTGACTCATTAGGTAGCTAACAAGTGATGATAAGAAATATTAGCCATTGTAGTGGAACGCTGTGCTGGAAAGTGACTCCATCAAATTTTACAAGAGCCAGATTAATGCAACTGTTGATAGGTATTGAAGTCTTTCAATAACTGTCCTGTCGTCATCACGCTCATCATACCAGTGCATTACACTGAACAAAAGAGCTGGAGACCAATTATTTAGAGATCCTCACAAACTAGTGAGCTCGTTAAATATTGTCAACTCTAGCCAAATTCTCATTTTGCAGCTATTAATTAAGGCGTTTCATCATCCACAGCACTAATTGCATAATTAAATCACTGCCTCCAGGGTCCCAAAAAAATAAACTACTATTCATCAACAGTGTGGTTTGGTTGATAATGTTAATGAATGTTGAGGAGCACAGCAACTCACCAAAACATGTTTTTGTTTTTTTCATTACACACAGTCCTAGGGTAATACTGCTAACACAAGACCAAACATCTGACAAACGATTGTATTTGTCAAAGGGGTTTACTACAGTTTCCGGGCCTACTTTGGCCTATTGATGTTTTTAAAGATAAACCTTTTAAGGACTGCTACACATCAAGCTACCTTTCAGCAGTCTGGAAGGGAGTCAGGACTCGTAGTTTGGCTTTTGATATGTTAACATTCATTACATGCCAGTTCAAGTATTGCCAGGTTATGGATGCTAGAATTTCTCTGGCAGTGTATCTTGCTAAAGACATGACAAACACTTTGGAAACAGAAGCAACACTTTGGAAACAGAATTCACACTTTTTTCAGCCAGGTCATTGGGCTTCTTTTAGCGTCACTGTAAGATGTAATAAGTGAATTGTTTTATGTATACCTTAAGTAATTTAGCAATATAGCAACAACAATTCTTCAATATAAATTACAATGGCCCATTTTAATGTGATTCAAAATATTAAATAATGGTTAAAAAAAACAAAACTCTTCATTTAATGTCTTTTATTCAGTGAACTAAATTCTACTACACCTTATGGTCCTTTGATGATTTCCAGCTTTCTGTTAATCACGTCAGAACTGAAATGGGGATGTGAGCATTCAGTTTTGCTGCCCCTACTTTGGAATACTTTACATACTGACCTCAAGCTATCTGAGCTTATTATAGTTGGCGCCTTTCGATTAGTGCTGACTGATAAATAGCAGAAGACCACTCAACAGTGCCTAATTGTGTTCATGGCTTGTTTTGTTTTACAAAGCACTTGTGAAATTGCATTTCAAGTTTTAATGATGTGTCCTGTGAATGAGGTCTTGATCTCAATGGATTTTATTTGGTTATATAAAGTTATATACATATGAGAGAAATTTGCCATTCCTACTATTCACTTTTCCTACTATTCACTTTTGAAGAAAGCAGGCTAACTCAAATGTGATGTTTGCGCCTGTGTTCTGACATCACCATCGCATAGACAAATTTAATGAGAGATTTGTGTAAGATCTTTTAATGAGGAAACTAATATGCTGCTAACTGCAGTTTGAATTTAAATTCAAAGAGTTCTTGTTTATAAAGCAAAAACAATACATACATACTTTTTTTTTAAATTTAAATACCAAAAGGCTTAATAGCTGTAGTTTGTAAACACTGTAAAATACATAACGAAATGAATAAATAGATGCCATATGCTGGATCTAACAGGAGCTGCATCCCTTTGGTAAAAAATGGAAATACGATGAAAAATTGCACCTTTAATAGAAGTGACTCCTGTTTGCTGCTTATGGTTTATTCGTTATTGTATTTTATTTTATTTTTTTGCTCTATTTTAGCTGCTGCGGCATACATACCAGTGCACCTTATAGTCCGAAATTATTGCTAGTATATAAACAGCAATAATTTCGTGTTTATTCTGTGGAATTAACATAATTTATTTTTAAAAATTGAACTATTTGTTGAATGGGAGAATATGAGATTTCCATTGGTTTGATAAATAAAACTAAACAATTATAAGTAACTATGGATTGCAAAATTATTACAGTAAACAATGACAAAGCCAACTCAAATGAAAGCAAACAGGGTAACCTGGAATTCAATCTGGCACCTCTGAACTGTGAGACAGATGTGCTACCCGGTCTCCACCATGCTGCCTGCATTTGAACTCTTTCAGTGCCATGGATGAGAATTCATGTTTTTAAAATAGTAATAAAAAAAAAAATACATAATTTACATAAGGGTAGCTGACACCCTTGACTAGTGCTTACGCCAATTGAGCACTTTAGTGATATCTGTGACCATTGGATAGCAGTGTTTTCACACATACAACACACATATTATAAGTAAGGAAGGAATGGAAATCATTTTTTTACATGAAACCAACCATTTTCACACAGACACAATATTGTCTGCCTTAAAAGATGATTGACAATGCTAAATATAATAGGCACTTGAAAGAGTTAATTAAATTCACTAAAATCAGGTTCGACGTGATTTTGGAATATGTCAAGTTTACTCTAATACTGTCACCATATCACTGCAAAGATAAACCAAATTCCTTGCTTGCATAGTCAAGAAAATCAAGATGCTGCAATTTAAACGTTGCTGCATTGTCTTAAGAAATTAAGACCCCCTTGGGTCTCCTGCACAAGACTCAGAGAATCCCTCCAAGCGTTTAAATTCTTGAGGAGACTCCCAGGAAATTAGTATGTAATGGGCACTCTTTGCTTGAAGAAAGCCCCATTACGCTTTCTATTGACTGTACTTGGCTTTCATTTCAGAGCTAAGTGATGCACATAAAGGTGAGAGTTCACTCACCATTGAAGTATCTGCCTTCAACTAAAGCTGGCTCTCTTGCTTTAAATCGAGCAGAAGGACAAGTATGAATGATCATTCTCGATAAGACTTTACACAAGCGGAATTTGATGCTCTGGCACTACACCTCCCCCTAAAAATAGAAAGTGACAAAATACCAGTTTCATCTTTTTTTTTTTTTAATTTGCAATTTGCCAGCTTTTTCATTTGCTATCTGATTTTGGTTTGCTAACAGCGCAGTGTATTATTTTGATGCAAATTTCCTCTCAGCTCATCTCTCAATGGTTCTAATTTCACATTTGTTTCGCAGCCTTAGAGAAAATGGCTAGGGAGAAATTGGTAACTCTAATCAGTGTAAAATAGAATACAAAATATTCTATGATTGCAAATCCACAGAGGCTGTGAAAGAGTTTTGGATGCAGAATGTAATAACCCGTTTGGCTTTATGAGACAAAGAGACCACACCCAAATTACAGAGTGAGCTTTATTTTTAAGAAGGTTTTGAGGTGAATTTTCAATTCTTAGTCCTGTAGCAAATGCCTTCCTGATTTATTCAAATACACTGCCGTGAACAGCCAAAATGGCAAATATGAGGCCCCAAGGGTATTCATCTCATGTAATATATGCACAGGCTAATTTATTACACCACGACTAATTTCCATTGCTTGTGCTTGGAGTTGACTTATTCATTATGAGATGTTTTTTTCTCCTTGTAACCGATTTTCCTTTTCCTGCTTTATAATTGCACATCTACATTCAGGGGCAGCTTCTTTGCAAATAAGATGAGCCCCCACCATTTAGCATTCAGAGCCTCCATGCCCAGGTGAGCCCACAGCCCACTCAGGGCACAAGCAACACTCCTTTTTCTTCAAAAAAAAAAAAAAAGAAAAACACCACCACCCTCCCAATCGCTAGTGCTTGGATCTCTGATGGGCTCTGCCCCCAGAAGCGCTATGACCACCTCAGAAATATCACATAGCCTCGTGTGTGATTAGACTTGGGACTCTAATTAGGAAAAGTTAACTGTTAGATGAAAGCTGTCACATCTGTGATACATACTGCTGGTTCAGTAGATGATTCCCTAGGGGGTCTGCATCAAAAGGCCCTTCCCTGCTGAGCAGGCTCTCTCTAGCATGTTCTCATGTGCCAAATCAGCCCCTCTGAGTGGCAGCACATATGAGGGGATGGAAAAACAGAGGCACAGACACAAATTAACTGCAAAGGATGGAAGAAGAGGAGGATGGAGAAATAGATGGCTTTAAAAGAGAAGAGGGAGAGTGAAGAAAGCGTAACATTGCTGATCCGCTTTGCTGCTTTTTTGTAGGTCTTGTTAAATGGAGAACAGGGCACAGGCACAAAGGGATGTGAGGCAAAACAATGTCGCTTAACAAGACATCACTGGCTCATCATTAGCAATTTGTTGTGGGCATAATTTTCCCTATGCCCCTGGCATAATAGGTGCCCGGGGAAATGGCTGCCGCTTTTGTGTGCCCTCATTTGACTATTTATTTACTTGGCCCATGTCACAAACGAGATCTGGCCACCTCAAGCGAGAGCTGAGATAACACTGTTATGGCTCCACATCAGAGCCCTGTTAAACTGGAGCTTCTTTAATTGACTCCCGAGCTCAATGCCAGACCCATAGTGCCATAGATCCCACCCAACCAATAAAGTTCTCTTTTCAACAAGGTATACAGTTCTGAACAGTATCCAATATATTCTGGTTATGTCACCTAACTTGTGTAGGGTAACGCTGTTATTTGTTCTTCTTATTTCGTCTTTTCCCTTCAGGGCTCACATAGGAAGTCATTTGTCTCTAGCTGAGCCTGTGTCCTGCCTCCTTTTGTCACACACAACTTCCCTTCATGTTTTCCTTCACTATATCTATAAACCTCCTCTTTGGTCTTCCTCTACACCTCATGCTTGGCAATTCAAAACGCAGGATCCTTCTACCTATGTATTCAATAGCTCTCCTTCGGACATGTACAAACCATCTCATTCGGGCCTCTTGGACTTTATTTCCAAAACACGTGCTGTTCCTCTGGTGCATAGGACTCAAACTCCAATCCTCGAGGGCCACAATCCTACATGTTTTCGATGCTTCTGTCATAAACACACCTGGTTCAAATTATTAGCTCATCAGCAAGCTCAGCAGGAGCTTGAAAATTATCCCAATCATTTGAATCAGGTGTGTTTAAGAGAGCATCATCGAAAACAGACAGGTTTGCGGCCCTTGAGCGCTGGAGTTTAGCCATATGCTCTGGTGTATTCGTTCCTGAACCTATCCATCCTGGTCACTCCCATTTAGAACTTCAACATCTTCATTTCTGCTAACACGAGATCTGCCACCTGTTTTTTCCTCAATGGCACCATCTCCAGGCAAAACAGCATTGCTGGTTTCACCATATTCATGTACCTGATTCAAATGATCATGATTGTTATCGTGCTCCTGCAGAGCTTCCTGATGAGCTCATCATAGTAATCAGGTGCAGCGGAGGAGCGTTACACTGAAAAAATGCAAGATAGGGGCCCTCGAGGACCGGAGTTGGTGACCCCTGCTCTAAGGTGTATATCTTATGCTTCACATGCATAGGTAGTCATGACGACAACGAAAAGCTTTTGATGGCGACCTCTCAACACACATACAGTAGCTGTTCGACTGAGGGGTTGTTGTGGTGACATAGCTGTATTGAACTGCCAAATGAAATTCATTTAGTAGCTTAGTTCTCGGATCTTTATGTATTCTTTTATGTTTGGATAAGTTACTCATTTTGATAGAGGCTCCATTCATGCATCCAGAAAATTGATTCCGTGTCTTGCAAAATCAGTGACATGCGTGTTACGCAGGACAGGTGGTCACCCACGACTGGACATATTGCAGTCTATTGATTGATAAGGTATCACTTCTAGCAATAAAAATGGAAGAATGCAAAATGCATTTCCTCAAACAGAGTAAACAGAGGACCCTGTTTTGTGCCTGTTGCAAGTCTAGTGCAAAGCGTAGTCTAAGTCTGCATGCTATCAATGCATGCTTTCTTTTGGTGTTTTTGTCGAGTGAATGCACCACATTTGTTTCCCTGCACATTGATCAAATCTACCTCCAGCCCCAATAACTTCAACCTCCTCCGAGCTGGTCTTAGATCATGCTTTCTTTCCGTCACCAAATTGTCAAATTTAAGTACATAGATAAATAAAAATATAACTGGGCAAAGTTAGAGGCATGTAAAAGAAACCACCTTTGGTCTAATTTAAGTACATAGATGAATAAAAATATAAATAGCCAAAGTCCGCAGCGGCATGTAGATGAAACCACACTTAGTCTGATGGAACGCTCAACATGAAGCGCCGCCGTTTTCCAAATTCCCAAACAAGCTCAACTAGAACGGACATAAAAAATCAACATGCGCCAGTTTTGAAGCTGAACGCTCATGTGCCTGTCTGAAAATTGAGACCAAAATGCTAGTTAATGTTTTTTATTTTTTATTTTTTACATTCATAAACCTACGCAGTAATGCAATGGTATAATATTGTCTTATTTATTAGATGACACACCCATCGCTTTCCTGCTTTCCTGCTTTCCTGCCTATATACCCCTCAGTAAAAAAAAAAAAAAATACCATCAGTACTACAGTACTATTTCAAACCAGTGTCCTAGTCAGTCATTAGAAAATAAATATTACAGTACCTGTATTCTGCAAAAGCAATCATAAATATTTCAGAAAGAAAAAATATCTCCTTCATACACCTATATCTCGATAGTTACAGTATTTAAGATAAGAGTAGAATGGAAAAAGTCACCATACACATTAAGAGTAGAGAAATAAAAGAAAGGAAAATGCATGTCAGATAACAAATAGCATTGCAATTGTCAATAGTGCATTGTTAGCAACGATGCTTACTTACAGCTTCCAGTGCTAATGAAATCCAATATGTCATTTGACCAATTAAGCGACTCTTAATCACTAATAGTGGTTCACATTTTATGGCTTCACTGCATCACAGATTTTTTTAGATGCACTGTATTGTATACTTCAAATCATTCATTATGTCTCAGTATTTTGCTGTGACTATTAATTCAACTGTATGATAATGTCTTTTTTAGTTTTACATTACATTCCTGCACATTGCCAGCTTTTCTTCATCAAAATACAGTAGTATCATGGGAAACTGTGAAAACCATTCCGTGTTGGAATCAGGGCAAGTTAGTCACACAACAAAGATGGAAGATCATTGTGTTTATTTCCAGACATACACTATTGCTAATGGCTATGGTATACAGGCGTATTTTATTCGGCACAACATCAGGGTTTGTTAATATTCGCTTTTAGTTTATTTTTAAGTGTTTTGAAATACAATATTTCGATACTTGAAAAATACAGCATCTGCTCATTTTTACAGCAGCAACAACTACGGTTGAAACATATTAAAGGATATCACTCCCCATTATGACAAACATGGAGAGGCAATGTGAGCCTTATTATTTAGTTGTCTGCACTTCCTCTTTACTCATCTTCCCAGATGGCAGAGCCGGCAACCATGCTGTAGTTTCATCAGCTCTGCTTTCTGTGGCCCTTTTGTTACAAGGACACCAAATGCATGCAAAAGCATAGATAGATGGCCAGATGGATACATGACATTGAAGTTATTATTTGGAAAACACAAAACATTTTTTATTGTTTGATTCTTTCTGGCATGGAAAAAAATGAGTTATGCTAATTTTGCTCACTGATGACAGACAGATCGTAGATACTCTAAATGTGCACATACAGTTTAAGGACTCCCTGGCTTCCTGTAACTTGCCCATTTTTCCCACCCGTCGTGCTTTCTGAATGACATCATTCACATCCATGTAACTGCAGTGCAATTGTATCTGTTTTTGAGGGAATGAAAATCAAGTATTTGACCTTTGCATCTTACAAGTGGCTTTGTGTTATGCCGTGGTGGCTCTCAGACTTCTGGTGAACGATCATCTTTTCATGCCTTCATTCTCCCTTTATTTTGCTCATAATTTCTTAAGCCCCCATTTCTAGACCAAATAACTATAATGTATTCTGTCAGGCATTGCTGGAATTTGCATGCATTTCTGAAGCTTAAAGCCGGTCCGTCGGTTCTTAGTGCTTCACTGCATGAAGTGTGCTAAATGCACACGCATGGACACGGCAGCCCCACATCTGCTACTTTGCCATAAAAACTCAGCTTTCCCGGGGCCAAATGAAAAGATAATGAAATCAATTTCCACATTGTGTTTCACACCCTTTCATCAGGACTGGCCCTTGTGGCTTGAACGCGTTTGATTTCAAAAGCACTTAACATACACCAGCGCCTTTGTTCAAGAAGCAAACTGCTTCTGAGGGGACATCAGTGCAAATAAAGCAACTAGCAGAGCGAAGAAAAACTTGAGCTGAAGAACAGCCAAATTACCCGCAATTAATGCGTCTTCATTACATTTCCGCTGTCTCTCCGTCTCTCTCCCCAGCATAGCAGAGATTCTCAGAGTTAATGATTTTGTAAGTATTAAAGAGGCACCCACGGCTTTCACTTTGGATATGAAACAAGAAAACAGATTATTGTCGCGATCACACACCGCGAACACCAAATGATACTTAAAAATAATGACGTTCTTAACCATACTCATTAATAGCACAGTGTCGGGAAGAACAATACTCTCCTCCAGGACAGCAAAACAGATTGCAAACTAGTGCATAAAGCAGAGAAGCAACCCGTTTAGAAATGCATGATGAATGAAAATGAAGCTGCTCATGTCGTGATATTCTGTTTCCACACAAGACTTGGAGTACACTATCGATGGTTCATCGGATGTATGACGGTTTGCGTCTAGCAGCGTTTTGATTTAAAAAATACACAACGGCAAATGTTAGCTATTTGCATGAGATGCACAAAGTCAAAACATCAAATCATTATACTAACTTGT
Organism: Hippichthys cyanospilos; assembly: GCF_059441005.1. Classification (NCBI taxonomy): domain Eukaryota; kingdom Metazoa; phylum Chordata; class Actinopteri; order Syngnathiformes; family Syngnathidae; genus Hippichthys; species Hippichthys cyanospilos. The sequence continues at coordinate 13,881,371 of NC_142382.1, forward strand.
TATCCCACACTTTTCCTCACTTCAAACATATTTTCTTCATGCACACAGTATGTTAATATACATCTGTTACATTTTTCCTGTTGAAATAATTGGCACCATATGGTAGGATGATGGAGTAACTGTTGCTGGCACTATTTTGTGTACAGGATGTGACAGCCTCATTTTTATGTGTCAACACTGCAAGTTTAGACTTTGCAGGTTGACACTAATTCCCAAACTCCAATGAGCCAATGAATATGTGAAGCCGAAATTCTGCGTTCTGTTCACGACTCGACGGCATAGACCTGCGTAAAGAACAGTCAAGAAAATGGAGTGATCCATAACTCAAGTCCTGTTGTTGCATTCTTTTTTTCTGAATAGAATGATTGGAGACACAGCGTTCAGTCCTTGCCAAGCCAAAATGATCCTTTGTCAGCCAGGCATAAATAAAATTGTGTTGATTGTTCCGTCAAAGCTAATCTGACATCTTGGGGAAGCAGTCATTTATATAATGACAGAGTCTCTATGACAACAATCGATTGTCCTCAAGCTTGTGATGTGTGTATGCGTCTTCATTTGTATGTGTGGCGCTGAGGCGAGTTTACAGACGAATTTCTTAATAAAAACAGAGTTTGTTTTTTGTGATTTGTCCAAGTACGTTCAAACAATTTTGCCTGTCGAAATTGCTTGCTCCACATTGGCAGCTTCCGTATTTGTGCATGCAAATGTCAGAAAGGTTTGCTATCCCAAAAACCAGTCCTGGGAAAGGTAGGACTCCGAGGCCATATCCGCCCAACCAGTAGCCTTTGGCTGGCCCTCACAGAGACTATCAAGTAAAAAATAAATAAATAAAATATGCTATTTTTATCTTTATTTAGAAAGTTTTGCTCGTTTAATGTGCACACATGTGGTCGTTGGTACGTTAGGTTTAATGTGCACACATGTGGTTGTTGGTACATGTTAGGTTGTGAGAAATAGCTACAGTTTGCATATCCCTCGTTTTTGACACCTGTAGTAACTGTTTCTTTTCCAAAAAAAGAGTTGACGTAAATGACAGCTATGCTAATGTTAGCGATAATCATATTTCCTCCACTGTGGACGGAAGTGAAGCAAGAAGATTTGGTGTTGTAATACTAGTGGGTAAAACATGATGAAGAGTTGTCCTCTTTAGGAGCACAATCTAATTCTGAATCCATAGCACCTCTGATTACAGCTAGATATTTCTTCAACTGCTTCAAAATATGATTGCTCAGCAGGCAATCCAGTCAACCAGAATTTTAATAATCAATCAACTGATTACACTATGCACATTACTGATTTGAAATTGACTATTGAATACTTTGTCTGTTATTACTAATTTGAAATTGAATATGAAATACTTTATGTCTGTTAAAGAATTTCTAAAAATCGACATTATTGCAAAAGCTTGGATGTTTAGCAGGAAAAATGCTGTGAAATGTTCCTGGAATTTTTAAGAGTTGTTCCTAACGACATGTCTGTTGGGAAAGAATTGCATGAGATATAAATTATTTCACGTTACAGTGCCCCCATTGACTATACTGCTTGTCCCGAGAGAACATTAAAGACAGTTCATGGGGAAGCACACTTTGTTTATGATGATATGCATTCCCTATAATGGATGCAATGGATTATATTGAGTTGAAGGACATTGTTCAGTACTGAATGACCCAGTTATACAAGGTAATAGCTCAGAGCAGAGAAATTAAAAGCCTGCCAGTGCGCTTAACATCCCATCACTAAGGAGCATTGAGTGTAGCATCCATTTGCATACTGTTGCCATTTCTGCACAAAATGAGAAAACAGAGAAACACTCAATAGCTGCTTTAGTGGATGCCTTGAAAGGATATTTCAAATGATTGAAGTGGGAGGGATAAAAACAACAACAACAGCAGAACCCTGACAAATATTATCCACGACATTAAAATGGCCCCTGTTTGCATTGCGGACAGAAAGATAAAATTCACCTCGTCATACATAAAGTATGGCAGGTGCCTCAATAGGCCGATGCCAAGCAGCAAGTCAAGAAGATTAGCAGGGCACTGATATCATTATTTCCACCTATCAGGGATTCAGCAGGGAGGCAATTGTAATTTCTAGGCTTATTAGTCCACACTCGGAGGAGAGAAAGCCCAGCGATAAAGCTGACTGTGACAGCCAAGCATTCCAGCCCAAAGTGCTGTCGCTGTGTCACTGACCAAATGCCAGCGTGTCTGCATCCCCGTAATCCTGCCTAATGGAGGTTAACACAAAATACAAAGAGGTCCTCATCAATCATCACAACATCCCATTTGCATTTTTAAGTTAAAAGACCGCTGACAGAGGATACAAAAAGTAGGAAGTAGCTGTTCGTGTGGAAATGACAAGAGGGGAAGGATGCATTAGCACTGTTGAGAGTCGCAAGCACACAAATGCGCATCGAGTGTGTTTTAAAATTGTGTGGAGAAGTGGAGCAGCAATCTTGAGGGTGGCAGGCAAGCAGATCCTCTTGGCAATTTGAAGACATCTGCCTCTCCTGTTTGGGCAGCCTGTGCCAGCACAGGCCCCAGAAGAGAGTGCTGCTCCCAAAGCCCAGTGAGCTAAAGCCCAGAAGTGTTTGTCAAGCCTAATAAATATTGCACGGCGCTTCCTCTTAATCTCATTAATGTTTGTGCATGTCTGTCGGTGACTGCAGATGTAAACAAGGGATGAACATTAAATCCTTGGCAAAAAAGAGGAATCATCAATTTGCCTGGTCCCCTCCCTTGATATATAACGGTCCTCTTTTAATCTAATCAAGCACGGTGAGACTTAGCGATGGAAAGTATACAGTCATCACTATCTGCTCCTTAACACCTGAGTTCATCTGCCCACCCCATATTTGTGCCTGGGATTGCATTACTGTCATATTTTGGTCAGATGAAGATGTCTGCAGCTCTGTTTGACAACATGCCTACATAATTATGGCTAATTTGTAGACCAAATATCTGCTTATCACTGCCATGTCTGTGACAGCTCAATAATCTCTAACCTTCATTGTGTGTGCATGAGTGTGTGCAACTGTGTAAAAAGGGAGAAAGGGAGAGCTGTGAGGGAGCGTGACCGAGACCTTAATATGATTTGTGTGTTTTGATGTCACGGTTTAACAGTTTTATAAGCCAGCTCCGTGATAAGTATCATGTTATTAGGGAGTTACATATTTGACTTTTATTTCTCAATGGAAAGCACGTTGGGACTGATTGTGTTACAATGATGGCGTTAATAAGGGTCCCCTGGGAGGAGTATGAGGATGATGGTGATTTGCATTGGAACTGACTGCTCTATTAAAGCAGGGATGACTCCCATTGCTGGAACTGAAGCCATATCTTCATTCTCAAAAGGTTAACACCTAAGACCAAGGCTTGTAAACACTCTTTTGTATGGTATGTGTGTGTGTGTGTGTGTATTTATATATATATATATATATATATATATATATATATATATATACACACACACATAAGTGTGCTGATAAGTCAAGGTGAGTGTATTAGAATTGGAGTAGAGCTGAGCAAAAGGTCCCTGATAGCGCTGCAATAAAATCTTATTGCGCTTACCTCCTCTTGTTGCAATTATTATTAGGCCTCCAATGAAACTGGTCCACTCCAGCATCACCTAAAAGCTAGCGGAGACCCACACATAATACTGTATTAAATGGGACCAAAAAATCAATACACAATGCAAATGAAAAGCTAGCAAGTAGGATCCACTCAGTATGCATATTTCCTGTCAAGTACACTTTCTGACCCTCTGAATGCCGCTCATAGTGGAACTCAGTACTTTTGAAAATTACTGATGATCTCTTGTTATGAGCCTGCATGGCACTAGTTGTGATACGCTTGTCATGCACGTGTGCACTGAAAACACGCTCACTCCCTCACTGAATGAAAAAGAGTTTGTCCATGAACTGAGAAGAATGTACTGCTTATGTCCTTTTTGTACACAGTAAATGGAAATGTTGATAAATACCTCCTCCCATTGAGCGCTTGTTTTGTGTGCGGCACACAACGGCACAAGAGAGCTAATTATGAGAAGGATGAGCGAGGGTGAGGAGCAGGGTGGGCTGCTACTTATTTTGCTGCCTTTCTTTCCATTGTATGGAGATGTTATTTCTGGGATGTAAACATTTGTGCTGCATTTGCGCGTGTGCACGTGTGGACCATTGTAATGTGAAGGAAGGCAGGTGCTGAATGCATGTGCTTCGCCCAACAGATACGTGCTTATCATATACCTGTGGCCACAAGGTCACATTCAGTATAGACAGGCAATTCTTCCAAGACCACTTCGCCTGGTTGGATTTGAAATAGTAGCTGGTAGGGTGGTCCTTTTCTATTGTCAACAGGCGCACACTGCCGGGTTTGTCCACACGTTTACTCTGAGACCAATAGTCACTCAGTTCCACAGATGCTATTTATCCTCTCTTGCGCTTTGTTTCTGACACACTCTTTTTTTCACTTGCCGCTTTTGCGTCTCTCACACACCTGTTATAGTATTTCAGTATACTGCAGTTGAAAAATAAAATACAGAATGATAATATTAAAACTGATGAAAAAAACACAATCCATGATTTCCTTGGGTCAAGTTAAACATCTTCTCGACGATAACATGTTCTATCCACTCCCACAAGTCTAAATACAACATCCTAGTATTGAATTTGTGAAAAATGAATTAAACAGCAAAATAGATCCCCTTATTTACCCATCTTTAGGAGCAACCATTTTGCCACCTGCTGTCAACCAAACACATCACTGCCTTTGGGCTCAATTGATGACCAATCACAGCTCACCTGTTCTCAGTGTTTGGTCATGTGTTGTCCTGAAGCCCAGCCCTCATGCACTACGATGTAATTTTCAGTCAAAAGTAAATGGTAAAATGACTACATCCTGAAATGGGTAAAAAAGGGTGGATGTTGCTCCTTAATTCATATTCCACAAATACTATTCAGAGCGGCTTGGTGGAAGAGTGGTTAGCATGTCTTCCTCACAGTTCAAAGTCTTGAGTTCAATTCCAGCTCGCTCCTGCCTTTCTGTGTGGAGTTTGCATTTTCTCACCCTGCCCCCGTGGCTTCTCTCTGGGCACCCCGGCTTCCTCTTTAAAAAAAAAAAAAAAAAGAAAAAAAAACTTACATGCCAGGTGTATTGGACACTATAAATTGCCGTTAGGTGTGATTGGCTGAGTGAATGGTTGCTCTGCGATTGGCTGGGCTTCCCGAACCTTACTTTTTTTTGGAGGGGGGCCAAATCACTGATTTTATGTTGAAATTTTGAAAAAGTCCAATTTTAAGATAGAAAATGTTTTTTATTTGTTTTGTTTTTTTTACTATAATACGGTTTGTCCCTATTTGCTCCTTTACTGCACATAAGAAAACAGGAGTGCGAGCGTCACCCCTTTCATGATTGTTCTACAGGAGATGAGCTTTTATCTAATTAGCCCCCAGCTAATGTGCCTGTAAAAAGTTCCCTTTTACAGGCACGAAGACAAGAGCAATATTAGTCACGCTTAGCTATGTGGTCGCTTGCTTACTCCCCCATGCTTTCTTTCTCACACTTTTTTTTTCTTCAGCCATGCCTCAGCAGTGAAGGACATTTGTGAATTTGTTTAAGGTCAGTGGTTATGATGTGAACTCATTATAGGAAAGGTCAGACCCATACATAAATGTATACAAGGCTAGTGCGAGCGTGGCCCGTCTCAGAGTAGGATCTTAGGATTCTTAAGGAGCTCGCCCTGGGAAGAGAGAAGGGCAGACCTCACAGGAGGTTCACAGGAGCGGACTGTCTGTCACAGCCAGACAGCCAATCCAGTGTCTCACTCCACTGATTATACACACTTCCCAGACCTCGCTGGAGATACTCCACAGGGAACGGGTTTTTATACTTGTCGTGTAGAAATAATAATGTTGAACAGGGTGCCTGTTATTCCCCGTGGATTTTCAGTTCATGGCCTCTCGCATCCCTGGTTAAGACTCCTGTCTCTAATGACCCATGTCAAAGACTAGACCGCACTGCCGTAATGACATATCACATCTCATCACTTAGACCCCACACTGACAATTATAATCACATGTATAGCTTTTCCTGTTGGATCAGGACATTATTATGACAAATTGATATGGTGATGAGAGATATGGAGGTGTGCGTTGGAACAGAAAAAGAAAGGTTAGAAAGGGGATGCGCAGTATGAGGGTACCGGGACGGCATTTGCATACTGAGTATATTTGCACAACAAGGGCCTTGTTAAATCAGGAATGTTCTTTCTTTGCATCTTTTCAAAGTTGCACATACAACTGACTTTGTCTTTAGAACAAGTTAAATTACCTGTAAATGCTGTAATATGTATGCCAATAGTTAGCATCGCTACACTACAAGAAAAGCACAAGAAAAGTGCCTCTTCACTCAGCATCTTATGAAAGCCCTTCGCCAGCATGAACTGTGGAAGCTTAGATATGGAATTACATTTGTTCAGAGACTCAATCAGCAGATCAACTTGTGCTCGTATGTATGTATGTATGTATGTATGTATGTATGTATGTATGTATGTGTGTATTTGATAAATTACAGTAGATTCCTCCCTGTTTTATCTTGTATTTTTTTCACCAACGTGAGTGATGTCACAGATCTGTTTCATTTACGGTTGAAGCGCACTGTCACTTGTCACCTATGCTGGAACTTGTAGCAAAGGGCTACCTATGTATTCCTGCAATACGGTCGCCATCTGAAAGAGTATTTCTAAATGCAGAGGACTTATTAACAGTCAAGAACATGCTTGAAATGAAAAAAATGTTACACACTTTAATATATATATATATATATATATATATATATATATATATATATATATATATATATATATATATATATATATATATATATATATATTTTAATCATTCAGTCATTTTTTTTCAGTCATTTTAATATACCGATATATATACAGTATGGCATATTTTATTTTTTTTAACTAACCATTGCCCAATTTATCACAATACATATGGCAATACGCCTTTGCTGTATGGCAATATCTCTCAATACACTTTTAAGACCCGATACCCAGCCCTAGTCCTTTCACATTTCACATTTACGTCAGACCATTCTACAAATATTTTCTTTCATGCCAAAACAGTTGTCATCACGTAAGTGGCCGAAGCAACACTGTTTTGTACATTTTTAGTTTTCGGTAACTTTCTCACATAGAGGCCCCAAATAGTGAAATTGCTGTCTCAGTGTTTCTTGGACAACGTTTCTTTCATAATGCAAGTTATTGTTCATTCACCCCTGTCCCTTTAAAGAGTCATATCCTGCCCTGTTTGGCTAAAGAACACTTGCTGTCTGTATGGGCCCTGTCACTCCCCTCATGTTTCTTACAAAGAGTGGGCTTAAGCCTGCCTCACTAGATGTGTAAAACCCTTGCCTGTCTTAAGGGGTTGTAGCAAGGACCACCAGCATACTTGCCCCCTCTGCTCCACGATGCACCCCAAAACAAAGGTGCATTCAGTCTCCCCAGTTTTTGTTCCACGACCTTGAGGAACCAACGCCCACAAGGCAGCAAATTCACTTCCTGCGCAGCACTTTGCTGTACATTTATTACCCTGTCCCGTCAATATCATGTCCTTCAAGATCCAAGATGGATGTTTGCTGAATGAGTTAACCTTGGGCATATTTGACTGTGGCTATTGGTGGTCCAACGCTTTGAGGATGATACACACAAAGAGGCTTTTTGTTTTGCATGTTCTCTTTCCTTTGTGTGCTTCTGCTTATAGGCCTTTTTTTCCCGGGACACCCAACTTTATTGTAAAGAAAATAAGAGCCTTGAGCACGAGCTTTTCTATTCTGTCTCTCTCTTTTCCTTTTTTTATGTTTTTTTACACACTTTTTTACAATTTCATGTTATCTCCTCCTTCGTCCTGTTCCCCAGTTTTTATCCCGCGTTGGTGCCCCAGCCCTGCCTGTCCTGCAGCAGATTTAGCTTTTGTTGCCTTGTGTTAATAGGATTAAAATGAGTTACTACCTCACTCACAGAGAGCTTCAAACCATCCCGAATGTAAGTATCTCATGGGGGTCGTGGGGCATTGTGGTTCCGTCTTCTCCCCTTCGGGCAGCCCTCCCGATCGAAGTCGAAACCCCACGCATGATGGGGGTGGCCAGGGTTTGGCCTCTAGGAAAATCCGCAGGATTATGTCAGCACTCATTACAATGTACACAAAGACCCCAGGATCACTGCAAGCACAAACGGAGCAGTTAAGTCAAATAGGGTGGGCCGGGGGACTCTTTGCCTACCCTGACATTGATTAGCCTTTGTGCCCCACATCTCAAACACAGCCATTGTTTTCTCTTGCTCAACTTACCACTAGCTCACACACTAGTTGGACCCTCAACTTCAAAACAGAAAGATGCATTTCATGTGGTTATTACTGTATGTCGACTTCTCCCTTTTGAGTCAAAGATCCATAACAAGAAGAATCAGTAGCCCCTAACCTAGTCAGCTTTTGAAAAATCCTAGAAAATTAGTAAAATACTGTGCAAATGCCCGACTGTGCTCCGCCCTCATACTTAATTAGACAGTGGATAAGAATAGAATGGGTTCTATTGTGATAATGTGAGGTCACATTGCTCTCGAACATCCCTGATAATGACAGTATATAATCAAGTCGTATCCATTAGGCTTGTTGAAGAGTCCAGTAGCACATTCGCATAACACCGCTACACACATCCATCTCCCTCATTTGCATTAAGCTTAAACAAGTGAAAGCAGGCAATTAAATGAATAAAAACGTAATAAACATGGAGACGAGATTAATATTCCACTTGTCATTAAAGCACCGCATGCATCTCACTTGAAGTGTGTGCGTACGTGTGTGCGTGTCTGTGTGGTTGTGCATGCATGCACTGTGTTCATGTGTTTGTAACAATAACAGCAGCAAGGGTATAGAAGCACTAGGTGGTGTTTGCTAGCAACTGATGTTTGTGTTCATTTGAATAGGTACTCAGGAGCAGTGTCACACTCCATCTTCAGCACACACTTTTATAGGCGGTAATAACGCACTCCTAGAGAAATGCATGTGTTGCCTGCATCCACATACACACTCTTGCTCACACGCATACACATATTCATTGTCCTCTGCTACACATGAATGCCTTTGTCTCTGCACACTTGTGTTAAGCTATGCAAAACGGTCACATTCACGTTGTACTAGTGCTTGTGCATACTAAAAAGAGCTGATGTTCCAGCACCATGTTTGTTGACTATAGAGACATTATTAGAGAGCCTATACGCCAATGTTGATTCTTCCGAGAATAGGAACTTTGTTTTACTTAGCAACAAATATGCTCCATTTTCCACTTATTGAGGCAGCATAGCTAGATAAACAACTGATAGGAAGGATTTGTGTCAATTGCTCACACAGTGATTCTCATGAAAAACAGCATTTCAGTAATGATGAGTGAATTCCTTAAAAAAAAAACAAAAAAAAAACAGCCATGTGGGTTTTTCCCCCATTGGCATATGTTTTTTTATTTACCTAGATTAGATCATAACATCATGAAATTACCCTATGCTGCATGTATATTTGCCCCATTCCCTCCTGTCAGCGTATTCATAAATGTTCCTGGAAAATTTCTTATTTTAGCAATCCTCCAGATAGCCAGAGCCAATTTCCATAGCTTTAAATAATGTCAATCTTGGCACACCCTGGATTGAAGCCCCCTGAGCCGGAAGGCACAATTTCTCTTTGCCTACAGTCGGATAATTTTCGGAGCTATTGGCAACTTGGGAATTTTGCAGCCTTATCACTTGGGCTCAGCGAAGTTCACTGCCACTAATCGGTGCAGGGATCACTCATTCAAGGATTGCGTGATCCTTTTTTTTCAGGGCAGTGACAGCTGTCTGCACTGGGGTATTAGCAATGCAGATGAACTAACCTAATAGGTTAATGTGTAACACATGAAAATGAGTTTAATCCCAAACCAAAGAATCTCACATTTTCAAATTCCTTGATGTGGAAATAGAGACATTGCTAGTCACTCAATTAGGTGCACTGTGGTTCTGTGTAAATTTACTTAGAACATGTGCCCTCCGATCCTGACGTGAAGGTATATGTGTGCAAGCGTGTGTGTGCATGTGACAGTGAAGGATACTGCAGTGTGCCTGTCCTCATAATGCCGCAGGCAAACCCAGGGCAGCAATAACATCATCATGACAGGACCTCTGCCTGCTTATTTATTCCCTTTACTTACCTCACTGCTCAAATAATGTCAATGCACGCGTACTAGACAACACACACACATTTGAAAATGAATAGCCTTAGCCGTGTTGAACCTGCGGTGAGGTGATAACTGAGATGGTGTGAGCAGCCTCCATCACAGCGGCAGTGTTTTCAGCCTAATTGGAACTAAGTACCAGACTCATGTGGGAGCAAATATATGTGCCGATTCATATGCATGTGGTCAGGCTTGGATAGATTTCTTATTGAAGTATAAATTGAACAGCGGGTGAGCTGATTCAATTCCAAATGTTGCACTAATGTTGGATTCCACCCTGCATTATGCTTCGTGATTACAACTAAAAAGAGTAGTCTGTGTGCATGTCAGAGACCTGATGTCCATGTCATGGAAACAGAGCATTAGTGCGTTGTGTGTACTGTATGCGAGCTTTCATGTTTACCTCCAGAAATATACGTCAAAGTTCTGTCATTCAGTGACACTGATTGATAGTACTATTCCACTTAAGTCACTGAAGTGGCAGTGAAGCAAATTGCCATGTTTCCGCATACAGTACAATAAGCTTTTTTTTCGCTGCTGCTCCATCTGCTGAATCTCGTTGGTCACTTCCCCGCTTGACCACAATGGAAACTGTGATTGAAATGGAAACAAAGTAAGAACGCATTTCTTTATCTACAACTTCTATCACATTATAGGTACAATTCATGGTCAAATATGCATCCACCCATAGTTTATCTTGACTCTTTATCCCCACGAGTGTCACGGGCGTACTGGAGCCTATCCAAGTTGCTGTCAAGCAGCTACATTTTTTTTTTTTTTTACTCTAAAACAATCTATCTCAATTTTCAACAACAACTCTCTACAAAGCCTGGAACAGATATTATTTGACCAAAAAAAAAAAAAAAAAAAATGCTGGAGACAATCCCTGCTGCTATCAATACTGTTAAGCAAGTGAAATATTTAAACGAATTCATTGGCAAAATCACAGTTAATCACATTCTTCAACAAATGTTATTGCTTGTAACATGGCCCGGAATGCCCCAATTCTCCAGCGTCATGGAGGACGAAATTCTCATGGACCTCATCTAAGGGAACGTCGGGAGCGGCTCCGATTCTGGACTTATTCTGGAGCTTTTGGACCCTTTTGTATTTGTATTTGTATTTATATATATATATATATATATATATATATATATATATATATATATATATATGTGTGTGTATTTACAGTGGACCCCCATGTTACATGTTATTCCATGTTGCGACGTGTATTTACAGTGGACCCCCATGTTACATGTTATTTCATGTTGCGACGTGTAATACTGAGATTTTTCATCCCCACTTAATGACATTTTCCCCGTTTTCCAACTATCACGACCCTCTGGGCTTGGCTATATTTGTGTTGTTTTGTGTCCATCTGCAGGCGTTTTTAGGTAATTACACTTATTTTCAGTTGCCTTCCCTGCAACGCGTCACTACAATTCTGCTATTGGTCAGCGTCTCCTCATGGAAATGGTGGTCTGCTATTGGTTGGCCTCACTTGTTTCAAAATGGCGGAACGGTAAAGCTTTGTTTGATTGTGAGTGGTTACAAAACCGTATTTATATTGCATTTTACTGCTTAATTCAAAGTTGAAAGGGTTAGGCATGTGTCCCAAGATTGCGAGTGATGTTAAAATGAGGAGCAAGAAGATGATTTATATGGAACCGATGCTGGAGATAACCCTTATTAGGGAATATAGGCATAACAAGTGGCACTAAGAGGTAAATAAAGCCTTTCTATATTTTTTATTTATGATGTTATCTGATTGTATACATTTATATTATATATATATGTAGCACTTACTATACTATTTTGGTACCAATTTTTAATTTGCATGTACAATTTTTATGTTTTTACCTGGGGTTGTAAACACATTAGCTATTTAACATAGGTTTGGATTGCCCGTCATACGACAAATTCGCCTTACGACCCCAACCGCAGAATGGATTAATTTTGTAACACGGGGGCCCACTGTGTCTTTATATATATATATATATATATATATATATATTCATTCATATATACAGTCGGCCCCCGGTTTACGAACACCCTCTTTACGAACATTTCGACTTACGAGCATGGACCACAGAGTTTTCTGTCCCCCACTTACGCACAAACCTTTCGTCTTACGAACAATCTGACGTGCCGGCCATTGTATTCATTCATATATTTTCGCTTTGCTACGTCATCAAAATCAGTAGTTGAAGCTTGTCACGGCAACGTTGAATGCTATTGCTCTTACAATGTCACAGTCACTGTCTCAGTCACGGTGTCAGTCATGGAGTCAGTCACGGAGATGCCGATATGCTATTGGTCGATTAAGGTCACAGTCTCGGTCTCACTCACGGAGATGCTATTGGCCGGCGTCACGTCAATCACAGAAATGCCGATATGCTATTGGCCGAACGCCTTTATCTAGCTTGATGGCACAGCTGGTCGGGACGGAAGGAAGGAGAGAAAATCAGTCAAAAACGGAAGGAAGGAATGTTGTGAAGACTTTGCAAACTTTATCTGTTAGACATGTCTTCTAAAATTGTAAGTGGCGGTAAAGGAAGAAGTAAGAGGATGATGACAATAGAAACCAAGCAGGAGATAATAAAAAAATACGAAGAAGGCGCGTGCATAGTTAACCTTGCTCGTGAGTATAGACGGAACCGCTCGGCAATCTTCTAAGGGCAAGACTTTCCTTGCCGGGGGACGGACCTCGCTCGACAACAAAATGGAGAGGCTTCTTCTATTATGGATTAAAGAAAAGGAAATCATCGGTGATATGTTTTAGTTTGAGAAAAGTTCTTGTTTAGGGAAATAAATAAATAAATTCTGCGGGTTGGTCTCTGCTCACCTCCGTCTCCACTCAGCTCCAGTCACGTCGCCCAGAGGAAAATGTCATTTATCCTTTGAAAATCCATGTTAATTAAATTAACTGTACAGTAAATGGTACTAATTTTAAATATGTGTGTAAATTTGTGATGGTTTTAACTATGATTTCACCACGCGTTGCCAGTCAATGTGTACGTACAATTGACCTAGCTTTTCTACATCAACGAAATCATCTGCTCACGCATGACACGGTAACGCTGATATGCTATTGCTCTTACAATGTCACAATCACTGTTTCGGTCACGGTGTCAGTCACGGAGATGCCGATATGCTATTGGTCGAAAGCCTTCATCTAGCTTGATGGCACAGCTGGTCGGGACGGAAGGAAGGAGAGAAAATCAGTCAAAAATGGAAGGAAGGAATGTATATAATATATATATATATATATATAGATATATATATATATAGATATATATATATATATATATATATATATATATATATATATATATATATATATATATATATATACACACACACACATACAGTCATTATGGTCCTTGGGTGAGTTTTATTGCAGTTGGTTCTTTTCAAATTTTCATCCCTGACCACTGGCACTTTGTTAGAGAACAAAAACACTGCCTCATTGCCTCTTCCACAAATGTGAGTGAGTGAGCGAGGCTGAGACTGATTTCTCAAAGCAGGTAGCAAGTAATGAAAGACACACTCTCTTGCCAATTGAGAGAGGAGCGGCGACTTTGGAAAAGAGCACTGTTTTGGATTTGGGGAGTGTCAAAACCCACCAATTACCATTCCTGCACTGTTAACTCAAAAAAAAAAAAAGGCAACCACACTCAAATCATTGAGAACACAAATGTAACAATCAGCGTAAACCAGCTATCACCAATAAAGTGGAATATGCAAAATGCCAATTACATGTTAGCATGAGCAGTGATTTTTTATTTTTTTTTGTATTATATCCCAACATCTGTGGCATTAACGCTGGGCCTTTATGTAAAGCAGAGCCCGGGAAATGAATACACAATCTACCGCAGTGTTTTCATCATTAGCGTGCTCTGACTCCTGGCTGCACCGCTTCCCAAGCCGCCTGAGTGGGGAGCGAGAGGCACATTGTGTGCCCTCGCTTGCCAAATTAATTCTTGTCTTGACATCTTAATTCTCAGTTCTTGTGTGTGGTCAAATCAGCCTACTATAGAAAAGCAATCAAGCAATTATTCCCAAATTATATTTGCCCAACACACACTGATTGGTTTTTTTCTTTCTTATTGAGTAAGCTCATTAATTCTGAGCAGCTTGCTTGTTATGCCTCTGCCATTACTCCTTTCCCCTCTCATCCCCCCCCTTCTCGCTCAGACTCTCACCCCCTGCTCTTCATCATGCACACTCACTCCCAGCACCTCACCCAGTCACACACACACTCCAACAGATGCACCCTATCTTCTCGCCCCAGCCTGCTGATGTTTTGGAGATGACATACACTACAAAACCCCCCATGATCTGTTGCATTGTCTCGTCGCCCCAATTACAATTCCCATCTCTGATTAACTTTGATGTGGAACCTAATGAGATAAGGCGGCTTATCAAGGCAGCTGCTGATAGTGGTCTCATTTATTCCCCTGCCTGCTACCCATGCAGGCAAGTGACAACTAACGATGAGGAGTTTGCATGGAAAACTCCAGTCGAAGGCAAGTGTGAACATTTTTCATCTGTACTTCATCAGCTCTCGTCTGAAATGGTCTCACCGTTTTCCGTGAGCGGCACGACGCACTCAACATAACAGCCCACGGGCTCCGTACGGTATAAGAGTTGCCAACCCGGCGACCCCACCTCTCTCCTTCACCGTTCTCCCGACAGTTGCTTTTCCCTTCTCCTGGCTTTAATGGTGCAGATAATTGTTCACATTGTTTCGCTGTGAGAAATGGAGGCTATGATAAGTGTGTGTGAGCCGCTCCTCCAGACTAAAATATCGCCAGCAATACTGCGTTTATATTATTATATTCGTAGCATCAGATACACATGCACATTGTAATGAGGCCATTATAATACCGGTTTAATGTAATGCAAGTGTATTCATTTTTTGAGAGGGGGTAATACGTAGCTTGTAAAGGAAACTGAAATAATAGAAAGATCTTTACATGATGGATGTTGTTTCACATGATAGACATTTTGTTGAATTGATGGCTAGCTCTGTCATCAAAACTATACATTATTTCTTGACACACTTTGTTGCTGTTGGCTTATTTGTTTAGCTTTTGGGTTTTTATCACCTAATTTATTTGTGTGTTTTTGTTTTTCATTCAGTTTGCATGCTTAGTACCATAATCATACATCATGCATCTGCAGGATGGCATTTTAATAGTAGGCATTTATTTATTGACGTGGAAAACCTTTTTTGCGTCATGAATTTTAATAAGATGCTTTTTGCATTTTTCCACAAATAAAGTAACACCTATTAATTAATTGCATTGAAAAGCGGAGGCTACTATTTGAGAGAATACAGTAATTAGTTCTCTGCCGTTTCTTATTAAAATAAAAAATGGTGTATAGTTTCTTATCGGCACTACAGTAAAGCAGTGTAATAATTAAAGCCGTTCACAAAGAGGGTTATTCATATTTTCTTATCAACAACAACACCACACTCCATTGAGACTTTCCTTTTTAAATAATACTTTTGTTGCAAAGCAGCACATTCCCCCAAGTGTGGTGAATGGTGAATTCTTTTGCACGGATGCTCGGTAGAGAGGCAGGAAGTGCGCACCTTTTGATTTGGAGTATAAAAGTAAATAACATTTGTACATCTAACACATACTCGAAGTGAATGAGCAGCCCCTGAATGTGGTTCTATGAGCAAGTGGAGAGCTCTACAGACTTTAAAGCCGGGGCCCAATTAAGCCTCGCCTCATCGGGAGAGGCAGAGGAGCTGAAAGCTGAATACATAAGATAATGCCGCCGCACTGAAGCAGCCGGCTCGCTCACTGTAAAATTAGAGAGCAAGGGAAGAAAATCTTGATGAAGAGAGAAGAAAAGGCAAGGACGAGACAGTAGGAGGAAGACGAGGAGGAGAAGTTCCTTTGGGCAAATTCCCTTTGAAACCAGTTAACCAAATTCAGCTATTCATATTCAACACAATTAACGGCGTCTCTTTCTTGTTCAGACGCCACATCATAACGGGCAGCGGGAACAACGGAGAAGAGGAGTTCTTTCTCACTCCGAACTGGAGCCAATTTAAGGACAAAGCTGTACCCTGCTCTCCGCCAGAATAGGAGTCACGCTCATAAAAGACTGACAGTCGACGTCCTAATCGCATTCAAGGACGCAATTTCTAAATGCTAATCATAATCTGCAGATGTTTGCCACTGATACACACATTTATCTATTTGTGTAGCGGAGGGCTGCATGCGCCCATTTTGACCGTCTGTGAAATGTGAAGCTTAGTCACAGCGTGGACATCTGCACCATCTCTGTGTGGTGTGTTTGCACACACAAGAAAACTCACAGGGAGGCTTTGCACGCACATCTCTATCTTGGCTTTTTTTTTTTTTTTTGGTAAATATGTCTGCTCTCTTTTCTCTTCGGGTCATTTTAGAGTGCCTCAGATGTGTCAGCAGACATTGGTTTGTGTATGAACTTGAGCAGGAAAAAAGAAATACTTGACAGAAAGGTATATGAAAAGAGGATAGTGAAATATTTCTGGACATTTTTTTTCCACGGCCGCTTCAAATGAGTTAGGTGGAGAGGCAAAGAAAAACACCCACATGTGTGCGTGTGTGTGTGTGTGTGTGTGTGTGTTTATTTCCCGTTCTTCTTTACGGGAGATAGGCGAGCACGAGGCCACGGCTCACTCATCCTTGTACAGAGATACGGAGTGCAGTGAAAGATAAATTGCATGGCTAAATGAATTCTGGCATTGGCACCATTCAAACACATTTAACAAGGATAAACCATTCTTTCCTTTTAGCACCAAATGCAAGGTGTTAGTGCAAGTCAAAAAAATTTGAGAGGTGACATTGGATATACAGCAGATTTACTGGAATGATGCTTTATTGAAATCCAGCTGCCAAATTCCAAATTAATGCCAGTTCTCTTTCCTTTGTGGGGGACTGTACATTTCAGATTAGAATTAGAATCCCAGATTAGAAAAAAGTTCAATGTATTTTTGATATTAAAAAAAAAAAAATAGATCAAGATCAATCATTCCAAATACGTTTTCACTATCAATGTTGAACTGTAAACTTTGAAACTTGACAAAAAAAAAAAAATCCGGAGGGGAAATAAAAATAAACACACACAAAAACACTGTTGAGATAATATAGTTCTGTTACCAAAATATGGAATTTCAAAATTAACCAGTCATATTATAGGCGGCGAGCTTGACACAATAATTACTAAATCGACTTATCATTTGATGAGAAAAATGGACAGGGTAAATGTTCAACAGTCACTCCCGCTGCTTACTGCTTCTGTCTCTCAACTTGTTGTCTGCAGTGGGAGTGGGCACTCGCAAGCATACACACACTCTCACACACACACACAAACTAGGAGTGGAATGGCTTTTGAAAAACGGTTTGGTTTTACTTTTCCGGTTTGGTTCATGTCTAATCTATTTATAGGTACACACAAACCTTTAGATTTTTTTTTCTTCAATTTGGTGCATTAGTAGAGAATCGCGATATTAATTGCCAAGCAGCTTAGATGCTAACCAGTGGTTGTCCCCCGATTTTATTGTTTGTTTATGCCCTGTGAGTTTGACAAATGTTGGCTACTCCCGCCAGGAAATAGGAAACTTGAATAGGTTGAACATTGGCATTTTAATAATAGGCCTGTGTGCAAAAGTGAAGTGTACACTGAAATTCTACCTCAATAAAAAACTTTTTTGTATGTTGCTTCCGACGAATTCTGTGATTATCTAAAACAGTGAGCAATTGACAATAAAATGTACATGCACTTGTCTACTCGTCATCTTCAACCTGTGAATCACATAAAAATGATGGGCACAATATACGTGATTTTAAGAATTGTGAGCTGAGATGAGGAAATACTATCGTCAGGTGACCAAAAAAAAAATATTGTGATTGTTTTCATATTTTTACAGGAAGAAATGTGCGTATGAATTTAGGTGGTATGTATAGTAAAGATTTTTTTTTCTGGTCTAGATGCAGCTAACGCCTGCCACTATTTAAAATGTCTTTAAATAATGCCAAATATATTTTCGATATTCTAGTGGGCTTTTTCTGCACCATTATTCATGTAATGTTGTCAGGTCTTCCTTTGGTGGTGAGCAGTGTTATTTTTGAGTCAAACATCCCATATATTTTAAAATTATGACTAAACGTTTAAACCTTGTTTTTATTGGACTATATGAACATCTCCCAAATAAATGTGAGAAAATTTGTTGTTGGTGATCAATAATTCTTAATTCAGCCTTGTTTGTTCGCAAGAAAAAGCATTATTGTCTTTGGGCCACTTTGTCCTGGGTGCATATAGTCACCCAAACGTGTCCGAAATGTGTATAATCCAAATCCAGTGTTTTGTTTTAAACAGCGTTTCATTTTAATTTCTGAATAACTTCTCTTCATTTCTCTAAAAGTGTCAAAAACCTTTTTTTTTTTTTTTTTTATTGGAAAACTACTGACAAAATAACAAAGGCAATGCTTAATTTATACCCATGTATTATGTTTATTTCACTGGGTCAATTTTATCCAGGGTCATGTGACACTATCCAAAAGTTCCAGAAACCTTTTTGAGTATAATCCTGCTACCTAACACGTTTTCCACTCTCAGAAAAAGTAATCATATTCTTGGGTCAGTTTGACCTGGGATTCAAAAAGAAAAATAATTGTATCAACATAATGTCATTTTTATTTAATATATTGATTATTAAAAAAGCCAAGCAGAAACCTTTCATTGAAAAACTACATTCAACATATTCTTTAACCTTCAAATGAGTCAATTTAATCCTCAATTTAACGGGAGAATTAAGGAAATAGAGCACACACTGTGAGGGTATACAAAAAAATCCCACGGGATTAAAAGTAATGCACCTTACTAAAGCATACAGTGTAAAGAACCAAACAAAACCAAAATGTGTTTTAAGACATGCTATAAATCTACAGGTGATCCCATTACTGGATGTTGTGATGTAGCCCATTTTGGCACGCTTGGGATAGCCCTTGACAACAAAATGACTGACTTCCAAAATCAGTGATGCCTATTCTTGTTGCTATTTTCAATGTGTCTCAGTGGCTTGCAGCTTGTGTATGGAGGCTTGTCTCATTTGAAGGCTGTCTCTGGATGGTGTTCATCTGCTCTCTTTGTTAACTTTGTCCAGCCAAATCTCTTGGCTGATAGCATGCCAGATTCTGTTTGAAACAATGGCTGCTCGCGTCCTTCTCCATGTTGCCAGGCCAATCAAAAGGCACAGGGAGACAAACGCGGCTGTGCAGCTGTCCTCCAAACAAAATGAAGCACTTCCGAGAGCCATTGAGAGGGACTGGGTCATTGGGTGCGCCCTAAATGAGCCCCTGTGCTTCCTCAGCAAAGCCTTCGCTCACCCGCCCGTACCTACAAATCACTCATTTACCTTCAAAAGCCAGCCACCCACCACACTTTCTAACCTGGTTAATCCCTTCCTCACCGTGGCTGGACAGTCTTGTAATCCTTAAAGCAAAAGAAAGCACACATCCCTACAAATGGTTGGAATAGCTTCAGTATCTTTCTTCAACATGCCGCAGCAGTCTGGCAGGGGGCTAAAAGTAGGTCTGCATTTTAATATGCCCTACACCCATTCATTAACATTTGATTCAAACTCACAATAGAGGACCGAGAGGCTCTTGTCTTGCAGTTCTCCGGATCATGCTTGTTAACAGAAAAACAAAACAAACTGCATCCCAGTGCACAATTGGATCCTCCCGTGCTGCTTTACAAAATAAAACTGCCTCCCATCCCACGCAATGTGATGAACACCATCACTTGTTCTCAATCCGAATGAAAAGACTCACATTATTAACTCCTAATATGAAAGGCAAATATATCTTCAGTACGATAGTTTCGAGTGTCCCTGTTGTTGCACTTGAAAATTGTAGATTTTTTTTTTTTTCGGGGGGGGGGGGCTTTACTGAGTCTTAGTACAGTCCCGCAGAGCTCTTTAAAAGCACAAGTTCACCTCGGCAGCATCCCTAGCCGTGCCAGCCGTGTCTATGAAAGGTCACCCGTTATTTACATTCCCTGTGCATATGGAGGCGCACAGACATGGAGCCTGGAGAATACATCTCGTTGACCAGTCGATTATGTGATAGGGCGCTGTGACAAAGGCTGAGCATGTTGCTAACACGTTCCCTGTCAGCAGAGGGGCTGCATGGGGGCGGACACAAAGCCTCATTAAAATACATACAGAGCCAGTGCTGCTCCAGTGGGTGGGAAAGATGCTCCATCAAGATGTCGTTATAACAAGGCTATCTCCACCCACTGGTATGTATCTCACTCGCACTGTCCTCCCCCATGCCTGGACAGCACAATGGCTGCCTCCTTTTATAGCCGCTGTGGCCCATTCCCTCCATTCCCCTGTGAGGTCAGGGCCTAATCCTCAGGGAGTTCTCACATTGTGTTTTAGCGAACCGGGGTCAAACTGTTTCAATTGAGGTGGTTTAGTTAAACATCTATTAAGCAGGCCCAGCGTGTTGAGCCGTGCTTGATTTATGTGCAAGGCTGTTGTGCTCAGCTGTTGTGCTACTCCGTGCTGTTAGGCTACAAGTTCTGTGGCGCTACGGTGAGGAGAAAACTCCATGGTAGAAAATCTGCCTAAATAAAACACCCCCTGACCCTACGTTCACCTCAACACATGTCCACCTACATCTTGCCTACAATGTCTGGCGTGTGTGTCTTTCAGTCCTGCCTAGCTCTCATCTTCTGTACCACTGAGAAGCACGGTGCTGGGCAAAAGGGGGTGGGGGAATGGAATTAAAGACCCAAAGTTGAAAGTTGGAGCTGTGTTGAAGGCACCGCCATAGAGGCGCACTGTCCTGTTAGTGAGGCTGACATTCAAAGAGAGTTGGGATGAGACCACAATCCTGCAACCTCCCGCTGTGAGGAGACATTTCCAATGGTGGCCCAATGCTTTGATTCACATCTTGTGATCCAGGCTTGCATTTGTGGTTCAAAACAACACACACACACA
Organism: Hippichthys cyanospilos; assembly: GCF_059441005.1. Taxonomy (NCBI): domain Eukaryota; kingdom Metazoa; phylum Chordata; class Actinopteri; order Syngnathiformes; family Syngnathidae; genus Hippichthys; species Hippichthys cyanospilos. Next base: position 13,902,653 of record NC_142382.1, read on the forward strand.
CACACACACACACGCACGCATACATACGCCCACACATGCTTACACTGAGAACTGCCGCCATTAGATGTCATTAAATGAATGTTTTATGTTTAAGATTGTATTTTTTTCTCTCTTTGAATTGCACGTGTTTATGCAATGCTCATCAAGATGGAGGCAAAACCTGTTTATTAACTATTCTTTTGTATCCATTCATACTAAAAACCAACGTGTCAAAAAGTAGGACTGTGTCAACGACATAAAATGTAGCTGGCTCACTAGCTTGTTTGGCCTCCCTGTGGCTGTATACCCTCCCTAAGGGATCTGTTGGGGTTTTTTTTGTCTTGTTTTAATAACTCATTTGATTGTTAAATAGCGTTTGTCTTGCAAATTGGCTCTTCTCCACCTATTGTTTGTTGCAGTTGCACATCAGTGGCTGTAAATGATTCCTAATCATTTTTGCATCATAACCGGGCAGGTCAAACTGAGCATAATATTATTATAAATGTGTTATATTTGGTATGATTGCCATTCTGCAGTACTGTTAATTTCCCATACAAATATTTTGGTTGCTTCCTCATCATTTGGTTACGTAAAGCCCCTAGCCCACTAAGGTGCAAACGCTGGAGAGTATAGGCAAAGATAGCGGCTCTTTTGATTTTATTAGATTTCATTGAAGGTCGTATTTTTTAAGATGTTCTTAGACATTCTGAAACATTTATTCTGAATAGTCATAAATGTTTTTTGTTTTGTTTGTTTTTTGCAATAAGAAAGACTCATTTAAAGCCCCTATGCCACGGAAATGTGAACATATACACTTGTTGACAAAGGTAGCAAATGCATGTTCATGTCAGGGGATTCATCAGGTTTTGTTCAAGGTTACAATTGTATTTGAGACACTCTTAAGACATTGTGAATTATTTTTCATGTCGCTAATGTGTCAACAATTCTTTCATGACACGAAAAAGACTAAAGACACATTCAGAACAACGAAGACTACATCAGAATGTCTTCAAAACGTCTTAAGAACAATTACAATCTTGATCGAACACTACCAAAGTCCTGTGTGTGTGTGTGTGTGTGTGTGTGTGTGGGTGTGTGTGCGTGTGTGTCCAAATACTTTCACATTTTCCACTTTTGGGTCCTGTCTTCTTCTGTGTCCAAATGCTTATCTTCATGTTCTAGGTCTAATGACAAAGAGTCTTCAGTAGTGCTGTTATAATAGTCGAGTTTTTCTCTAGGTTTACGTTTTTTACAGTTTCAATCAAAAATATATGGCCTCTTTGGCATAATTAGACAAGAAACTTGAGCTAGACTATTTGACTGACCTTTCTACTTGATATAGGCTTCCATTTGCACCCTTTCACACTTACCATTTGATAAGGCCGTGGCGTCAAACATAGAAAGATCCCAACACATGATTTAGGTTGTCTCGCAGTCCTTTAGATACACTATAAGAAAAGGAAGCATTTTGGGTAATTGAGACCTTCTGCACCTGTCTGGGTAAAACTGTCCACGGGTCTGTCTCGGCATCCGTTGAATCGTCTAACTTAACTTAATGTACAGTCTTCTCGTAATTCATTTTAGTATATTGAGCATAAGACATAAAAAGAATTAGCAGAGGTTCACTGTTAATTTTAATTGGTCTTCCGAGGTAGATATGATTGTTTTAGTTATTTTATTTTTTTTAGATTCAGTACATCTTTTATATTTTATCCCGTAAGGTTATGCACAGGATCAAGTAACCTATGAGTGTGGTGTTGCCTGTTTGACATACTGATATAAGGAAACACTTAAAATAAGGCAGCCACTTAAGTCCCAAATTGGAAAGGCTACTTAATTTAAAGTGTAATACTTCCAAAGAGGAAATCATTCAACTACAGTATAGCACTCAGCCCACAGCACGCTTCCATAGTGTGCAAATGCACGCAATGAGCGGCAATACAGGTGAGAGAACAGTAAAGGCAGCTCATCTGTGCAAATTATTCAGGCACTATACATTAATTTTCGGAACAAAGGTTATTGAATGGTCGCTTATTACTTCACACTGGCCATACCAAATGCCTTAGATAATAAGCAGTTAGTAATTGGTGCTTAGACCTTACATTGGCTATAATTGCTGCTATTATGGCACCAAATAATCATTGGAATTAACAAGGTGAAAAAAACACATGCCAAATATTAGCATGGTGCATTCTGCCGAAAGAGTCCTTAATATCGTCGAGGTATAACATTTTGATTAATCATTAACTTGAGAGTTCAGGGCATGAAGAATGCCTTTCATATCATGTTGTGGTATCAGTGCATTTTCTACACAAGTTGATGGTGCTACTAATGGAACATACTCACATCTGTGCGCAGTCTTGTGTGTGTCTACTTCAATAACAGGTCAGGGATTTTTACGCATAATGTGCCTATGTGTGCCTGAGCACGACTTGGAGTGCACACGCAAGAGGAGGCAGGTCTCGATTCTATGCAGATCACGCTCCTCATGCTTCAGCAGCTCCTCCTTTGTGTCGACCCTTCCGTCAGCTGTTGACTTCCTAAGTGTCTCAGACAGCCGTCTTTCTGTCTGTGCCTCTGTCCACTGCCTTGTCCTGCTCACATTTCTGAAGTCCACTGACTGCTAATGGCCGTGTTCAGACAAAGAGCCCACTCTGTGGCCACTTTGCAGGACCAGGCCGGGGGCCAGGGACAACCAGGACGGGCCCCAGGGGGAGGAGGGCTCGAAGGGGAGGGCCATAAAGCTGGGAGGCACACCCGGTCGGTACTGCCTGCCTCTCTCTACTCATGTCACGCTTGTGTGACTGCCACTTCTGTGTGCTTGTTTGGACTGTCCTTCCCAATTAGCACTAATAAGTCACTTTGTAAGGATGAGCAAGCATTGGGTGTCCAAACAAGCCCAGTACACATACACACAAACAGCTTTGTTCTCAAAAAAACACTTGTGGCGTCGATTCCTACCAGCAAAATCTCAAAATGGACCTTGACGCGCAAGAGGAAAGTAAATAGCAAGCTATTTGAAGGGCTTGTCCAGAGTGATATATTGTAACTACTGTTGCAAAATTGCATTTTGTCACCTATGTCAATTATAGGTCATTTGTTTCAAGGTTTGAACTATCGCAATCATTAAATGTCTATTAACTTCATAGGCAACGTTTTACCTCGTTTACTGCAGAGATGTCAAAAATCTATTTTATCTGAATTTTAAATGAGTGAATGAGTTAATGCTCATACTCTGTTTAAAAAAAAAAAAAAAAAAAAGTCCACACACACCACTTGTATTTTCGGGAGCTAAAACAGCCATTTAGGTTTGAACAACTTGAAATTATAAACGAATGACATTCATTTCAACAATACAAGCAAGTTGTTTGCCCCAAAACAATTTGCTGGCTTATTTTGACCTATCTTTACTTTGCGGTTAACACTCAGCTTACTGGAATTCTGCAACTACTAGAATTACCATGGCAGTCATTTTGACTGCTCGAATAATATATCCATATAATTTGGACTATCACAATAAACGATCCTAGAAAAAAAAAATTGTGATGTAGGTGAACACATCAGGACACCAAATGAATGTTATGTTTGAGTATTTTATTCATTTAAGTGACACTGTGTAAGATTTATTAACAATAAATTAATTAAATGATTATAATTTGAAAAACTTGCAAATAAATGTGTTTTTACTGAACAACAATATGTTTTAAATATAAGTCAAGTTTTGGTATTTTCTGTTTTACAGTGTATGAGACACACTGACACTTGGCAACAATGTAAAAACCAAAGCAAAACAAAATAAATATCATCTTTTGTAAACTCTTCATATTTTCTTGTGTTCATATCCATAAATTATATATTTGTTGCGCCTTAGGTTAAGTGCCTTTCAGATTTCCCACATTGTGAGCAGTCAGTGAAGGCCTCACCAGTAAAATGTTAAATGTGCTTGAAGCTGTTGTTGTTTTTTTTTTAGTTAATTTTACCATAAATACCCGAAGGTGAACAGCATTCCGTGTTTCACCAAGTTTTTGATTGTGTGTGTATGCCAAAATACTATTCATAAACGAGTCAAATGTGTTCTCTACCCGGCGCAGTCCTAATCGAATCAGCTGAAAGACATCTTGGTTTTTACATGATCCTCTCGATTTTAGTAATATTCCTGTGTGCTGGATTGAAAACCGGACGTTGGTTCAGTCACTTTGCTTCTTTAATTGAAAATAATGATGTAAAAACTTCAGCTAACACAAGCTGCTGTTAGCTGCAACAGGCGCTTGATGCTAACAGCCAACTGATGTCACCCTCCTTTAGCTCGTCTCATGAAGGATTCAGCTGATATAAAGATGCGCATCTGTAAGTCAAAACTTAGCTTACATGGCAGACGGATCAATCTTTCTCTAATGCTGTTGGGTAAAAGAAAACAATCACATTTTTAAGTTACAGTTTATTGGACCTCCCCCGTACCTTAGGCCTTCATTTTTGGGGAAAAAGTGTGTCTTATAATTGGGGACTAATAGTATTTAAACAAGGAAAAGCTATAAAAGTGTATACATGTGGAAATAACAGGACAGGGGATGTGAACATTCACTACTACTCATTTGAAGAATAAAATGATACCGTTTGTACCTTTTTCTCTCTAATAATTATCCCACGACTTAGATTTCACAACATAAATACACTCCCGCCATTTGTAAAAATAAATACAAAAACAAATATGTTAATAATAAAAAAAAAAAAAAAAAAACTACGAATAATCATTCTTTCAGTGGGAGTGGGGCAAAGAAATGAGGAAAATTCCGTTGTGTTTTCTCAAAGAAGAGAATGGTAGACTTAGTCAAGCTTGGCTGTGCACGACTGTTTATTCTTACCGTTTGT